>NC_043766.1:16768593-17068593 GCF_902148845.1 Salarias fasciatus | reverse complement strand
TCACTGGTGTACATGTTGCACACACAACACCTTAATCCACTTATGTAAACCCTATTATATGTCCTGCCTCTGACATGGTTGTGCAGCGTTATATGCAGTCGTACACTAAGCAACACAATGAAGCAGAACTCACAATTTTGTGTACAAGAAAAACTTTTTGTGGGTTTCTTTTTCTTCTTCCTGTGCAGGGTAAGAACCGAGAAAAAGAGCATCAGAAAGAAAAAGGGAAGGAGAAGGACAAAGAGGCCAAAGAGAAAGAAAAAGAGTGCAGCACCAGCAGCAATGGGCATCACTTGGTGCCTGGCTCCTTCTCCAGCTGTGCCACCTGCTCACTGTGCAGCAAGACCCTGCAGAAAAAGCATGGCCTGCAGTGCATGAGTGAGTAGCACAACAGTCACAGGTGTACATGTACCCACGCTTGTTCTCAGCCTGACACACATGTGCACAAGTGCTGCGCTCATATAAAAACTTGCACATCTATTTATACCCAAGTTAGAGCCTGCATGCTCACTCACCCATTTACTGAAGCACTCCAGCAAACAAACATTTGCACACTTGTGCACACATACACACAACCAAAAGCCATAAAAGGTCAAAAGTTTCCACTACATAAAGTGAAGTGAGCATAGGTTCATCAGGCTGCGTATTTTTTGTTCCACCAACAGAGATCTTGGATCTGTGTTACTTTATACAGTTGAAATGCAGCATATCCAAAAACGGTTTTCACGTTGTTGTTTTCATACGCTGGCGAGTAGCTACAACAAATACCATTAGGCACAGAGATTGTGGCTTTTCTTCTACACCCTTGTGCTACAAAGAAAATCGTGTTCACTTCCAACTCTTACTAAAATAATAGAAATATAATACTAAAAAGCATGTTACATTGTCACAATTTTATGCTAAACAACTACTGCCACATCGCCTGTTTTTTTTTGTTTTTTTTTTGGGGGGGGGAGATACTGTGTGCCTCAACCTTCATCTGTTAACTTTTAAAAATTTCCTTTGATTTTTTTTGCTTCAAGTAAAGTGTCACCACGATGAGTTACCTCAGTTTTGTCTTTAAATATTGCAGCTTCACATATCCTTTGATGTAAATCTGGACAGGGCGTTTCAACTCCTCCAACTCAACTCCAGTAGAGACATCTTCAGTGCAGCTTCAATATGGCTGCTGACAGACATTTAAAACTGGGTGCTTCTGTAAAACAAACAAACAAACAAACAAACAATTGTTTTTCAATTTGCAGCACTTAGGAAATAACAATGCGAAATTTAAACAATATGATTTTAATGGGGATTTGCAATAATGTACAATCTCTTGGTTTGTTATCTACAAGAGGCACAGGGCACCAAAATAGTAGGTTGAATCCAAAGTTATGAACATAAGGGCTGATGTTAATTTTCTGTTTCATTTTCAGTGAAAACTATTTTGTCACCTCACTGTGTTTCTGTCCAAGCTCTGTAATGACAGCAATAGGGAACCTGCATACATAGGTTTAAAGATAACACATACTTTGTATTTTTTTAATGGGCTTAGCAAACTGTAAAGAAAAACTATTTCAGCAAATGTCCTTTTCAATATTATGCATTATTCAGTAAATGTTTAGTAAAAACTACTAAATAAATCAGTAGTAGAGGACTAATATTAAAACATATTACCATGTATAAGTGCAGATAGTAACGCTGCAACAGAAATAGCATTCTGTTAATTTTTGCATCACTTTACTAAGATTTGTTTTTTTTTTTGGTCCTCATAGAAAGCAATATCAAAGTTTCAGTGAATATATCCTGCATGTAAACACCCGCTATCAAAGTTCCAAACTCTCTCTAAGTCTGCAGTTTTTAAGATTTGGGACCAGGCCAAGAGGGTCAAGCATGTCAAGCATGAGTTCTGTCTTTTTCAATCTTTATTTATTTATTTATTTATTTTGCATTATCAAAAAGTGGGAAATGATCATCATTGTCATATTAAAAATCTCAATTTATGTTTTAAATTATTTTAAGTTTGATGGGGACTAATGGAAATCATATACTAATATACCTATTTTTTCAAGAGCTATGCTTTTTTGTGTTTGGATCCCCACATCTGTGAACAACATATAAACATTAGATAAGGTATCTATTAATATTCAATGCATGGCCTGGTACAAAAGCAAAATAGTGAATTAGTGCTATGAGTGCTGAGGTGTTGTATATTCTCTCACACTTTAAAAAACTCTTGTTTGGGTGAACTTCCTCACACTTGTATCAAATTGCACAAGTTGATGAAGACAAAGCCACATGCTAAAAATAAGGAAGGAACTGCATCGTACTCTGTCAGGTGATCTGCAAACTGCTTTTTTTTTCAAGCACACAACAACACATGTTCAAACCAGCTCGTGATTGTTTCGAAAAGGAAAACCCTGTGTCGTTCCCACCAGAGATTGATGCCTGATCAGCTGTGTTGACTCCTGAAATGTGTATTGACATTACCGTAATAATGCAAGCATCTTTTTATAAGCCATGGCCTGCTGGTTGAGAATTTCAACTTTCCATCGGAAGTTATAAACAAAAACAGAACAGCTCACATTATTAGTCACACATCATTTCTCTGTAAACCCAGTGGATAAGAATGGGACGTCTCCCATGTATGTGTGCCAGAGAGCTTCAAGTGGGTACAGCAGGAGGGAAAATCTCTTGGCCTGCAAATGATACTTTCCTGAATGCTTTTTCATTTTGACTTCTTACATAGATAGATAGATAGATAGATAGATAGATAGATAGATAGATAGATCGATAGATAGATACACAGATATGTATGGCTGGAACTTAGTGTAAAAGTAAAAAAGAGGAGTTTATTATTGTTATGTGTGTTGTTTCCTTTCAATTCCACAAGTTGTTTCCAATAAAATCTTAAAAATAAAAAAAAGAATATATTAGAAAGTCCAACATTCCTCTAAAATGCCTAGCACTCAGTGAGAGTTATTTAGTGGTACACTGGCTCATTCTCGTGCCATTGGAGGATGCTAGGGTGTTTCAATTAGGTACTTTGTATAATATCATTATTTTTCCCCATGCGCACATGCTCGCACGTGTGTGTTTCCTCAGAATACTATGGTTTCCTCCCATGATCCAAAAACATGTATGTTAAAGGGCAATTGTTGACCCTAATTTGCCCCTAGGTGTGCATCTAAATATGTGTGGTTTTTTGTTCTGTGATGACCTGGTGAACTACCCAGGGTGTACCCTGCCATCACCCATAGTTAGCTGGGGTTGGCTCCAGCGCCCTGCTGCCCTGCACAGGAGGATAAAGTGGTATAGAAGATGGACGGATGGATGTCACTATTTCATGGTTGTTACCTAACATGTTTCCTTTCTACTCAGCTCAGTGGCAAACAAAGGCCATAATATGTCCTGAATATTTATAAATCCCACAATCTGGCAGTCACAAGGTGTATATGAATGTAGTTTGTAATAGTTTGCTTATTAAACAAAGTTGTCCTGGCATATTTCAGCAGGTACCACAGAGTGAGTCACATTGGACTGCCTCTTTTTGACATTAACCACATAACAATACAATTCCCTCATACCCTCCTTCATTAATTTAGCAAAGATATGCTAAATCTCAACAGTTGATTCACACACACACACACACACACACACACACACACACACACACACACACACACACACACACTGGGAGAAAACAAGTGAGTGTCCCTTTAATTTGGAGCAAGCCCTGTGGGGATTCAGCCGAGAACCAGCCTGTGGAATGCGTCGTTTGTATGCCAGAGATTGTTCCTAGAGGAGAGCAGGGCACAAACTGGACAAAACTCGCTCTCTGGGACACTTGTTGCCTCTGGTTTCAGTGGCAGATGTGATTTATTAAGCTTTCAGACGGACTACATTTGCTGCATGTAACTGGCTGGAAGGAGCTCGGGTGTTGCTGGCACGGTAAGAGGCAGCTCCTGTAGCGATGGTCTGAAGCGGGATCAGGTGGATCACTCCCGTTGTTTCCCTCAATGGAGCTAAAAGCTAACCCCAGCCGTCCGAGCATTTCTTCCATCCCCCTCTGTGTGCTTGAAGTTATGTCGAACTGGACCAAACGAACTAAAAATACTTTCTTTAAAAAAAAGAACTCACGTCGTTGTGAAATTGCTCACATCTTTAGGCGTTTCGAGCTAGCTGTTAGCCACCTAACCGTAGCCCGTTAGCTTCCTTTTGAACAACAGGGTTAGTTGGATAAGCATTTAGCGTTAATTAGCTTAAAGTAATTGTTTACATAAACGACCGCACTGGACTACAAACCGTGATTTGTTATAGTGTGTGATTACGGCACCTTTTCGCGTTCTATTGGGACTTTGCGTTGTTTGAGAGCTTCTTTCCTCCTCATATGGTAGACTTTGTTGCATGAAGCTCAACAGGTGACTGCTCACGACGAAGTTGGTCTCCGACTCGATTATTAATGAGACGACGAGGGAAAACTGTTTTTCCTATTTATTAGTGAATTTATTTTAACCTAATATTGATTACCTGACCTCGATTTAGGAGCTAAATGAAACCTGTAAATCGTTATGTTATGCGTACAAATGCACCAAAAATAACCTTTCTTAACAACCACTAAGCCCTCCGAACTCACTTCTTTATTGATTTATCGCCTAGTTAAGAAAGATGGAGTCTACTCTATATCTATTTTCCGCTTGACTCATCCAAGAGAGAGAGGCATAGCTATTATGATAAAACTTTTATATTAATTGTATATTTTCACAAACCAGAAGAACCAAGGGAAAATAGTGATAATCCAGGTTTGAAATGATTAATGGATTTTCAGGTTTAATGTGGTCTAAATCCATATTTACGAATCTTTCTTGACGAGGTCCACTGCCCCGTTGCATGTTTAGGTGTCTGATTCAAATGAATGGCTTGTTTTCAGGCCTATGATGGGCTTCATGAAGACTCATTCATTCGAGTCAGGTGTATTGGAGCAGTGAGACAGCTGAAACATGCAGGACAGTAGTCATTGAGGAGCAGGGAAAGACTGGCCTAAACCACATACAGGAGCCTAACAGCAGAATGCCAGCCAACCTTCAGTTATTGGCATACATCACGCATTTGCTCTTATTAGGTAGCCCCATTATTTTGATGTCTAATTTAAAGAAAATGTTTACAACTACTTGGGTATCACATGTACAATGCAATATATCTGCTTGTAGTGTGCAGCAGTCTTCTGTATCACTCTGGATACTATCCTTGAGATGCTGAAAAAGTGATCTCAATATCATGAAATTTCCTGTTCCTCGAAGTGTTAAATAATTGTTTTTCTTCAATGTTAAATTCTTGCCATTCCTCTGCAAGGCAGGTGATGCCTTCTGCAAGCCCTTTACCAATAGGAATGTCCCAGGCTCATGGGTGACCATTCAGCCAGTCACTCTTCAGCCCTTCTGTCCTGACTGAGCTTTCTCTCTGACTGGGTCACATGGTGCTAATTGTGCTTGGCAGGTCTGACGGTGCATAACAGCCCACTCCACTGACTTTGGGTCTCACTCATCTTAGCCTGTTAGCGCACCACTTCTCCATGCATCACTGTTCTGCCTTCCTACATGCTTTCATGCTTTCCGGTACTTCCTTAGTATGTAAATTTGTAATATTGAAGCTTTGAACTTCCTGAACATAGCAATTCTTGTGTTTACCTGGTTTCCACTTTGCCTCGTCATCAAACACCCTTTATCAAAAAGTGCAATGTAGCTTCTGCTGGAACTTTTAGAGTGAAAAGTTTTAATACGAAATGTTAAGGGTGTAAATGCTGGCAGTGTTTCGGCACATTTTTAGGGAGTCAATGCTGATCTGTTTAAATGTTTGTTTATTCAGTCAGTCTTGGAAGCAAAATAACCTTTTCAGTTGATGAAAACTGACTGATGAAATGCAAAGTGATCTTCAGAAATAAGTATGGAAGAATGTGAATCTTCTCATGTCTTCCTCTACAAAGAGAAGCACATAAATGAGGCAGTAGTTTGTGTGAGGTTTATGCAAAAATTTCATCAGGTGTTAAGCTGATCAAACAGTGATTTTAATTCCTGTAATTTTGATTGAGAATATGATCTGACATTGAAAAGTGTTGCTTTTCAAAGTATTGCATTGCTTATTTCATTTGCACATAGATATAATTTCCTCTGTTGTGTCTCCTGTCTTTTGGGGTGGAGAACTGTAACAGGCTGTGATGTTTCACTTCATTGTGAAAACAAAGTCCTCAGTCCCAGTTCCTCCTGATTCCCGAAATGACACTTGGGATTGCCTAGCCACTTAAGAGCTTGGCCCAAAACTTTTTGTAACTTGTATGCTGGGAATTTAGCATGCTTCATATCTTTGTGGTCATGAACATACAGGAAGTCAGCCATGTTTTTGTCTGCTATGTGAGAAACCACTTTTTTTTTTTAAACTGGTGCTGTATTCTTTGGTTGTTTTGTTCGCTCTTGTCTGATAGTAACATGCTTTCTTTTTCTTCAACTTAATCAAATTGGATTCAGCTCTGATATTGCTTGGACACTTTATTGGTTAATTAGTGAAAGATCAACATGTTTAACTTGGCTGGCAAACCAGTCATGTAGTTGAACATTCATCATACACATGGACTGAACAGGACAGACTGGTGACCTGGTTTGGTTTTACTTTGATTGAAATCCATACTTTATTTTGAAGTGGGACTGATTGTTGCAGATACTGATTAGTAACAGTAATAATGCATTTTATTTTTTATGCACTTTACCTTTAGGTCATCTCAAAATGCTACTGAGCAGGAGACCACAAAAAGGTAACAGGATGATAAAGTAATTAAGATAGACACATTAGGAACATTTAGTGAAATACTTTTTGAAAAAGGTAACTTTTTAAAAGAATGGGGGATGCAAGGAGAGTTCTGACAGGTAAGGAGATCCTGAAAGTAAAGGAGGGCAAGACCACCGATGCACTGGTGGATGAGGAGGGAGGCCTTGTCCAGGGAGCAAGTGGAGAGATTTCAGGATGGGGTGATGTGATCATGTTTGCACACCCTCATCAGGTTCCTAGCAGTGCTGTTGGATGTATTGTAGTCTCTGGAGGCTCTTGTCAGGGATCCCGATGAGGAGTGCATTACAGTGGTCTAGTCGGGACTCAGGAGCAGATAAAGGCAAAAGAGAGGTGTTCGAAGTGGTTTTAAAAAAAAAAAGAGAGAGAGAGTTGAAAATTGTAGTGCAAGAGTAGCAGCAAATAGACAACAGATTCCTCTCCAGCCTCCTGCATCTTAGCAACTAATGAATGGGTAAAATGCAAAAAAGAAAGACAGTTTGAATGAGCTTGAATGTTTTGGGTGCACTTTTCTCCTTGTACATGCATGTTTTGATCCATTCATATTCTATCCCTCTTGTATCCTGTTCAGGGGCACTGGAACCAATTCGATTGGCAAGTTGCATCCTGGACAAGTCTCCAGTCCATCACAGGGCAAACGGAGACAGACAGCCACACACACTCACATTACACACCTAGTTGAAATTTTTGGGTCAATAATTAACCTCGCATGTATGTCTTTGGACTGTGAGAATAAACTGTGCTACCGGAAGGAAACCTATGTACCTACTGAACAAGCATGCGACTCCACACCTGACCTTCTGAATGTGAGGCGAGCACATTAACCACTGCCACCGTGTGCCCTGCATGTATGGTTGGATTACAAAAAGCAAAACACAGCACCAACTAGTAGCCTAACATGCAGATGTCAACATTTCTGGCATTTCCTAAAGTGCAATGAATGTAATAAAAATATTGCTGTCTGAATGTGACACTTTTCTAGTCGGTTGCTGTCAATTGATTAGAACAAACTTAAGAGTTGTTCAAAATATACAAACAAATGTATGCTGTGCTGTCTAATTGACATATCACAGCATCAAACTGAGGTTTAGTCAGCATTTTGTTGCCATTGACAAATTTCCAAGTGAAACGTACAAAATCTCCAGATTGAGATTTCTTTTTCCACATAATGTCACAGAAAATAATGTCAGAGATGGCAGCATACTGTTGGTTGCAGCAGTGTTTTTTTTTTTTTTTTTTTTAATTTTATTATTATTTTTTTTTTATGATGAATACATTATTTGTGTATATTAAGGCTCAAGCCGGACAGAATTGGTCAGTCAGATTAAGGGCTGGCCTGACCGACACTGGCAAATTGTTGTAGGCAAATCACACATTTGCTATTTGCATGTGTCATGATACTTGTGCATTTAAAAAAAATTAGAAGAAATTGTACTATTTCATGTGGTCAATAGAGGGTGTTTTCTCTACTCTTTGATTCATGGTTTTGACAGTTTGTCCACAGCCTTTCTTGGAAGAAAAAAATGTTTGGAACAGTTTTTCTAAAACGCACCTTCTGAGTTATTGTGAAATCACCATCAAAACAGCCTGTCAACATTATGACAACTCCACACACTGTCTGGAGTTTGACATTATTTTTATGTGTATGATAGCAACAGTGCTTGTTTCTTTACTGCATGACTTGATATTTCTCTGGAAGAACCCACCCATTATGACTTTGACCTCTACCCATCTACACACCCTCTTCCTGTGCGCTGAGTCAAAGCAAACAGATTTTCTGTAACGAGTGTGGCTGCACCGGAGATTAAAAACTGATTTGACGGTTTTCAGTTTCCTCTTAGAAATTGAAAAATGTGGCAGAGTGTTCAATGCTCTTGACAGGTCTGAACAAAAAAACTTCAGTGTCTATCAACTCTAAAAAACCAAATCAAAACAAAACCTCCCGTAGTCCAAGGCATGCATGTGATCTTACCTGTCAACCCTAAAATGGCCCATTGTCATGACTGTGAGTGTGTGACTGTCTCTGTGACCCTCTGTGATGGACTGGTGAAATGTACCCTGCCTTCACGCTCAGTTAAGTTGGGATCAGCTCCACCTTGCGACTATGAATGGGATAAAGTGGCACAGAAGATGGATTTGTGGATAAATGAATGAACGTCTGTTGGATGCTGAGTGAGGCAGACCTTGTTTGCAAAGCGAGGTGACTGTGTTAGTCACTGAAGTGTGCAGTCCTAAACCACAAGTGTTCTCCTCGAGTGATATGGTATTGAGCAGTCAACAGATGTTGGTGGTTTTGACGGGTGCTGAGTGTCCTGTGAAGGAGCTGCTGACATGACTTTGTGGCAGAGCAGACTCGTGCGCTTCGCATCTCATGATGTGACGGCTTCATCTTGTGTCTGAGCTTTACGATATTTGATCTGCAGGTTTTGAATCATTTCCTGTGATGTTGTTGGTTTCATTAAATCATATTGAGTATTGCCTTGTGACGTCAACAAACACGAAGTCTTGAGCGTATTAAGTTCTGACGAATCGTGACATTATCACAGAACAGTGCAATGTTCTTTCTGATCTCAGGTGAATCTTTTTAACCTTTATTTTAGGTCTGCTGGGGATTTTTTTTTTTTTTTTGTGTTATTTTTCCACTACTTTTAGTTGTACCGTTACTAGCCTTGCCCAGTCTTTGTGCTTTAGCTTTGTTGTGAAATATCGTCTCTTCATTTTGACTTTAAATAAGCTGAAAAGGACCTTCAGGTCTGAGTCACGTGATGTGAAAAGGTGTTTTTTTTCTTTGAATCCTACCCAAATACAGACACGATACGTGATTGTCTAGAGTCTTTTTAATATGAAAAATGTATACAGTTTTTCTGAAGTGTTTTTTTTTTTTTTCCCCCAATTTATTCTTCACTCAATGGACAAGGCACATTTGTATTTGTCTACATTATTTCAGTACAATGGAGTAAGCAGAGAAAGACCTTTAGAGGAGGCTGTAGAGCATGTGGTGGAAGTTGCCAGTATGGCTCATGTTTACATTGTGCTGCTCACAGAGCAGGAGTGTCGTCTTTGTCAACAAGCTGAACAACCCAATTCAAATAGTACACTGTCATCCTACATGTCTGGCAAATGTAAAAGCCACACGTTTAGAGTGACTGTTTCAAAGCATTATCTCTACTTTTGCATCTCTATAAAGCTTATTTGAGTTTTTCTTTATCATTATTATTACACATTGCTACGTATTGAACAAAGAAAATCGCGGAATATCACAAATAGTGCAAACTAGTCCATTGAAAGTAGAGAAAACATTAAAACACTTTTGATAACATAAACAGCAAAGTTAACCTTTAAAAATCTGAATTGCAAGTACAATTAGAAGTGATAAAACAGGTTGTGTTTTTTTTTTTTTTTTTTTTTTTTTTTTTTTTTGTCTTCATATTGTTCTTATATGTTGAGCTTTGCTTTTCATTACTGGCCTTTTAGTCTTGTCTTTAAAGCCCACATTTACCAGCCTGGGCTGAGATCACATTTTGCATAATGATAACCTAATTTGTTTGTCAAACCCTGTTCCCAAGGAAAGGTTTTTCTTGTTTTCCCAATACAGTACACATAAAAATGTTATTGTCTTGCCTCCTGTTTTGTGTTTCAAAAAAACAAACAAAAAAAAAAGAACAGCTCGCAACAGGAAGCGTTTATTCCCCAGAGTATTGTATTGAATTTTATTTGTGCTAATTTGAGAGAGACAGTCAGTCAGTAAACAAAAATTGCAGTTCCCAAAAATGGAGAAAAGTCGACTGAAATACAAACCTGTTGCTGACAAGCAGGGAGTTTGCATGTAGGTCAAGTCCTCCCTTTTTCTCTGTATCTGGACTTTCTTTAAGCTGTGACTCTGACTTTTGTTTGCTTAAGCTTAAATGTGAGAGTTGTTTTTTTAAGCTACAGAGCTACTGTTGAAGCAGTGTCAGGGAGCCTGAAGGGATTCTATTCATGAGGAGAGGACTTTTCTGAATACTAATACTTGACATTGTAATTGCCTGTACCAGCTGGAAAAAAATGTCTCGGTGTTTCTCTCTCAGTATAACAAACTTTGTTTCTAAGAAAATTAGTGCTGCCTTCAGGAGGGTGTGAATTAGTTCTAACATTTCAAAGTTGATCCCTGTGATTGTCTTTGACATTCATGTTCACATCAAACTACTGTGCTGTTGTCATGTGTAATGTGAGCACATGGTACAGCAGGAGTAATGCCACGCTGACTCTGAACTACTTCCCTGTTGCTTTTCAGATTGTGCTGTGAACGTTCACAAGAGCTGCAAGTCTCTGCTGGGTGAGTGCACCAGCATCAAGAATAAGGTGAGAGTTCCTCTGGATGCAGCAGAATTTAGCTGACAATGTACCTACAGTCATCTTACTCACAGGAACGTGGAGAGTATATGTTTACCAGATAGTTTTGGATACAAACATGATTGGTAAATGTAAGAATAGTGATTTCCTTAAAAAAAAAAAATTTGAAAATGAAATGGAAAAGAGTGTGAGTTGTACAGTATTTATATAGGTATGAGCAATGCATCAGAATTACGATTTATTGATGTTTTCTTAAAATGTAATATTTAAAAAGAAAATATTATCAATATCGATATAGATGTGTGCATTAAAATATTGGTTTTAAAAAGTCACTGTTTCCCTGTCTGCAGCTTCTATCATGCTGAAGCACTTGTTGGCCACTATCTTTCTTTTGTGCTACACAAGTAACCGCCGTAGACACGGTAATTTAAAATATAATGACGTCTGCATAGTTATCAAATAATCCGAGGTTAAAAGGCCAACTGTGAAATGTAAAAAGACATTACAGGTGATTAATATTAATGAGGTTGCATGCACACATTGTTTCCTACCATTATCATTTCCATCTGTCTGAGGCACTTCTCATATATTTTTATTCATATCCATATATTCAATAGGATCATCAGTGTCAGAAACAGTGGCGTGTTAGAACTATATTGTTGACCTAATATCGTCGAAGGGGTTTACATGTCAACAGCGAGGTTTGTCTGTTGAGACGTCAATAAGGTGCCGTGGATTCAGCCTTGTCCACAGAGAAAACCATGCATTTTGTCTTTCCTTTGGGACTGACTAGGACACCGTAATGTGATCGTTATTGTGGTTTACAGACACAGATAGGAGAGGGAACGATTACTGACCATGAAACGTAAAGACAGAATGAACATAACGGAAGCTGTTTCTCAGCTGAAAGCACAGAAAGTCTCCAAAGAGCTCAACATCTATGATAGTAAGTTTAAAGCCAGCCTGCGCTGGTGTTCTTGATTCATGCAGTGTAACAAACTGCCTTTATGGAGAAGAACAACTAAGGTCCATCCTGAACTCAGACTACAGTCCGAAGCTGCTGTCTTTTCAGCGTTAGTTCATCAGTCCCTCCAGAATCAGAGAGGAAATGTTTTTTATTTTACATGCCAGCATCCATCAGTGTAAACAAAAAGGGGATAAATCGGTAACACTGAGGCCCATTGGGAATGAAAAGAGTCTGTCGCTGTCAGAGCCGAGCTTCCTCTGTATGTTATTGTGAAGCACTGAAGTGCTCCAAAAGAGGCCATATTGACAAATGTTACAATATTTATTGTATTTGGACCAATATGGGATTTACAATAAGATGTGAACAAGTTTAAAAGGCCATATGAATGTAGCACCTTCTCATTATCAGTTTAAAAAACAGACACCTGCACTGAAGAACCAGAAAACTCAAAACTCATCATTGGAAAGGACTCCTGGAAGCATGAGCATAAATTCACTTTGTGTGGCACGTTTTGTGGGCTCAAAGGCCAAAGGTTATATAGCTGACCATGTAAATGACCCTGGCATGAATCTGTTTGTTAGGAAACCAATCAGAACAGTTGAGTGCTTGAAGAAATAACTTTGAAAATATAATCTTTATTTGTTTTTTCCTCAGAGAGAGACTCCAAGAACCAGCTCCCCGGGATCACTTAACTTTAGTGAGTAGTAGTAACTAATTGACAGCTTTCCAGTTCATAAATCCTTCTCCCCACTTTATCTGCTCACAAAGAACAGATGCTATCGTGGACGGTCAGACATTTTTCTTCTCGTCAAATCAAATGGCTGCAGAGGATTAATATACCTTTATGAAATCTGAAGAGGGATCTATTCAGCTGGTTTTCCAGCTCAGTGAGAGTAGCAGGAGAGGGTAGACTGGGAAAGGCCAGTCTGTGACAGTGTCGGGTAACTTCTGATCCATTTGTTTTGTAAAATCTTTGCTTACTTAAATAGCAATATTTGGATCAATTATGAATTGATTTTAGTAAAATGTGTCAACTAATTAAAAGCAAACAAAAAAACTTTTTTCCCTAAATGTGATAATCACTTCAATAATTAATTGAGCTAACAATTATATTGATTCTAAATCAGTCTGAGAAAATCTGCCATCAAGGCTAATTGTGACCCACTGTAGCTCCTGTTGTATGTAGTTAAACCCACAGGAGACGTGAGTAGCTGCAGCAGCTTAAAATAATTTTCCTGCAGCAGTTGTTATTGTCTTGTGAACAGCTGGAGTCTTGTCAGCCGCACACGATTTCTCCTCATGCACTGCTCCAGAGTACTGCTGCCAGAGAACTCCGACCACATTGCGCAAAATGATCTAGTTATATTTCAACAGACCCTGTTAAACCTTACCTCGGAGATTATGATGCTTCTCATTCTGCTGCCTGAACGTTCCATAGTGAAAGGAGTGAAAGTTACAGCAGTGTTAAACATTCTTACTGTGCCTCCTTTGCCTCTTTGAGGGTTCTGTCTGCAAATTATTCTATCTTTGTCTTGATTGTTGTGAAGAAAAATTAATTCTGGGGTCATCCGTTTAACTTTTTTTTCTGGGATTTGTCCTCATCTTCCTATTCCACCTTTTGGTTTCCTCTGTTCATCCATCTGTCGTCTTTCGTTCCCAGCTGCAAAAGACAGAGAAAGGGAGCGAGATCCAGCAGGCCCAACTGCATCTCAGATCCTGGATGGGCACCGAAGTTTTCTCAGTGTCCCAGGCATGACCATTAGCTCGTGGGGACCTAGCACTCACCCAGCTGCCGCCCATACCAACAGCTTCACGGCAGCATCTGCCACCAGCCTTGGCCACAGCCTCCGTTACAACAGTAGCTCAGGGTGAGTGCCTGTCCTAGGTAAGATTAAAGCGCTCCACTCCATGGTGCTGTTCGCCAGGTTAAAAACTGTTTTGTCTGTTTATTTATAGTTAAAATATCCAGGCAAACAAAAACAAAAGAAAGAAGTAGATGGTTAACTAAAACTGGGAAGCATCGAGAGTTAAACCAGAAAGGAAGAAAGGAAAAATATTGTTGCTGTTTTTTTTTCTTTTGCATCTTAACTAAAAGCACGTTGTAAGTATTTACAGCAGTTTCAGCATGTGTGCGGTTCTCTTCCCTCAGATCTCTTCCTGGGGAGATGGATGAGACCGATGCCCTCCGCTCCAAACGTTGTAATGAAGACGCCATTTCCCTTGCTCCTTCGACCACTGAGCCCATCATTGTAGAAGGTGAGCCTACTGGCTGAAATGGGCCGTGGAATTTAATTTTGACAGTTCTCGTAAGTGGTTGGAAGTATTTACTGTGAGGACTATTGTTGTGGTACTTTGCTAAGACATGCCTGGATCTACCTTGATACCAGTTTGTCTTTGAGGAGTTGTTAGAAATCTAGCAGGGACTGTGTGCTGAGGATGTTGTGTGAAGCAAAGGGTGACTTAACCAGGTCTTACTGGGCCGGTGTGTGTGGGAGTGATAGACTCATTGAACACCACCAGTTCAGATTTTTATTCAGTTGCCAGTTTAGTGGAGTTTTATCAGGCACACCGGGAAGCATGTAAGAACTCCTGCAAGGGTATTATGAACAAAAGATTTCAAATTGTTCACAGTTGAGCATTAATGACATTAAAAATATTTACACCAGTGTTTTCATTAAGGAATGATTATTGAAATCAGAGCACGATCGACTGTTTGGTTTAGATGCCAGAAATCCTTTCATAAATCAACATTGATCATTGAGAAGTGATTCATCTCTTCAAAATGCTTTTTCATAATTTATGAGTGGCACAAAATTATTCAGTCTTGGGTATATGGGGACTTTATTAGCCGTTGTCTTTTAGGAAAAACTCTGCCGTGAAAGGGTCTTGAATTATTTTAAGGGTGCTTTCACACCTGCAGCATTTGGTCCGCTTGAAGCGGACTACAGTCTCCAACTCCTGCAGGTTCGGTTCGTATGCGCTGGTGTGAAAGCGGACCAGTTAGTTTTGGTCCGGGACAAAGAACCGTACCGAGACCTCCTCGAGGAGGTGGTCTCGGTACGGTCCCGGTGCGGTCCGCTGCTGGTGTGAATGTTGACCGGCCTCGGTCCTGTGTGCTCTGTTGTGGAGAAGGCTTTTTGGTCGGCGGAGGCTTCCGTAGCAAGCCGCGCGGCGCATCACGTCACACATGCTGGCCAATCAAGGTTCACTTCCGTCTCCCAAAACACAATATTGTGTGAACAGCGCCACCAAGGGGCAGGAGGGTCATAGTGGATAGTTCATCTGCAAAAACAAGTGGTGTGAATGCGAACCGAACTAGTTGACAGCTGCAACATTTATGAATAATTTATGTCCGAACCGAACCACTCTAGTGGACTAGTAGGTGTGAAAGCACCCTAAGTGTTTGAGAACTGGTCTCACCTCAGACGGCCCCTCAGAGAGAACCTCATTAATCCAGATTGCCCAATTGATCACCTCATGGTGTGCTTAGACTTCAAATCTTAGACTTCAAACAACAGTTTAAGCCTTGGACAGACTGAAAAATGTTACTGTAATGCCTGTTTTGCTATAATATTGGTGCCTCTCCTCAGAAGCTCACTATACAGCCGTGCGGGCTGATCTGGAGTCTGATGCCCAGGATTTGGAGGCAGACTCGTGGAGTTTGGCAGTAGACCAGCAGCACCTTAAGAAGCACTCTAAAGAAGTGGTGAAGAGACAGGATGTGATATACGGTGAGTCTGACTTTCTTCAGGTGTCTTCTTACCTGCAGTGACCCAATACGTGACTCAGTTGTCCTGCCAATGCACAGATGCCATGATAATGGTGTAGTGCAGTACAGTGTTAAGGTAATCCACGGTAAGAACAAGGAGACAAAATGGGTTATTGAAAGTTTGGATGTTACCGGAGCTTGTTTTGATTTGATGTGATTAACTGAACATTACACCTGTGTCTTTCTACAGAGCTGATGCAGACTGAAATGCACCATGTGCGGACACTGAAGATAATGCTGTGTGTGTATGTCAGAGAGTTGAAGGAGAATATTCAGATGGAGTCGGGTAGGCTCGACTGTCTGTTCCCTCGCTTGGAAAACCTCCTCGATCTGCACACACGCTTCTTGTCTCGTCTTAAGGAGCGCAGGCGAGAAAGCCTTGTCTCACCCAACGAAAGGAACTACACGATCAGCAGAGTGGCCGACATCCTGATCGCGCAGGTAGAAAAAGAGATGCAGATCCCATGATCGGTGTCTTGCGCTATATAATGCATGAACCTGTGTGATAACAGGAAAAACCCTCCTAGATGACTGAGGACATGACGGTTTCTGTGCTGTTCAGTTTTCAGGTGAAATAGGTGAGAAAATGAAAGACAGTTACGGAGATTTCTGCAGTCACCACCATGAAGCCGTCAGCTATTACAAAGATCAGCTGCAAAACAATAAAAGGTTTCAAAACGTCATACGGGTAAGGAACGTTTTCTTGTTCTCTGACTTCAAAGATCACATTTAGCCTTCAGAATTTTTGTTGTCCACTTTTTTTTTTAAATTAAAATTAACAATTTCATCTTTGTTGTCAGAAAATAAACAACTTGTCCATCGTGCGAAGGCTCGGAGTGACTGAGTGTATTTTGTTGGTGACGCAACGAATTACCAAGTATCCTGTACTCGTGGAGCGTATTCTGCAAAACACTGAAGGTTCTTATGCTACATGAATCACATTTTCTTTAGAGAATATTTGAACTTAAGGTGTTGTATTCTTAATCAATTACATTTTTTTTTTTGTTCTGCATCTAGCGGGTACTGAGGAACACGAGGAGCTCACTCGCGCACTGGTTCTGATTAAAGACACCATTGTCCAGGTAGACACGCTCGTTAATCTTCATGAGAAGAACTCTCGACTGCGAGACATTCACAGTAAGATGGAGCTAAAGGTGCAGGGAAAAATAAAAGATGGTCGAGTGTTTCGGAGAGAAGACCTGGCGCAGGGCAGGAGACGACTGCTCCATGAGGGTACAGTCAGCTGGAAGGCTGCCTCTGGCAGGCTCAAAGGTATGTCGTCACATGACAACAACAACAGAATACTTCCAGTAACATGCTGTTATAATCTGCTATCTAGACGGTTGACTTTTGGCTTTCGAACGCGTTGTTATTGTTCCAGATATTCTTGCGGTGCTCCTGTCAGATGTATTAATCTTGTTGCAAGAGAAGGACCAGAGATACGTATTTGCTACTGTGGTGAGTAATTTGTCTCGAATGTTTAGCAGTACTGCACCAAATGAACACAAAATGTTTATCAAAGAGGGAAAAAAAACATTTATCACTCATGTATATAAATGCGGGAGTAGTTTTTCCTGTGATGTGTCTCGTCCATAACAGTCAAGCACAATGAGAAAACTCTTGTCTCTTTGTTCCTTTGTTTCTTTTTTTTAATCCATCCAGGACAACAAGCCATCAGTGATATCTCTCCAGAAGCTGATAGTCAGAGAGGTGGCCCATGAGGAGAAGGCCATGTTCCTTATCTGTGCCTCTTCCGATGAGCCAGAGATGTATGAGATCCACACAACATCCAAGGAGGAGCGAAACACCTGGATGACGCACATACGGCAAGCTGCTGAAAGGTCGCTGCTGTTTCATGGACTTTGTGACTTTGGCTCTGTCAAAATGTCGACTCCTGTCTGTAGAAGACTAACCTTATTACACACTGGAAAATGTGGGCAATTATTATGAAAAAGAGATGTATCCAGATATTGTGATGAACAGTATGTCCTGCACTGTTTTTTTACCAAGTTGGAAAAAAAAAAACAATACATTACTCATTGAGATTTCTTTTCCTCTCCAACTCATGTGGTGTCCTGTTTTTCTTTCCTGTGCTCTACTTTAGCTGTCCTCACACAGAGGAGAGACTGTTCAGCGAGGAGGAAGAGGCACGGGTGTCCAAGTTCAAAGAGTTTCAAGGTAACAACTGGTCACTTGGCCAGCAATACATTTTTAATAAATCCTGAAAGCCGGGCCACAAGAAGGTGCTCATATGTCAAATTCATATGTGGCAACTCTGTCGGTCAATTTTAGAAGACTGAATGGAAATTAATGGTTTCAATGTACTGTATATGTAAAAAAACACACGCACGCACACACACACACACACAAAGCTTTTGAGTTTTATTTTAAAATGAATTCTTTGTTTAAAACTTTCTTGCACTTTTCATAGAAAGCCTCTATCTTGTCCAATGTTTCCCAACTGTAGAGCGGCTCAGCCAGAAGGATGCGGTGATCGTGCAGGCTCTTACGGAGAAACTGCAGCTGTATGCGGAGATGGCAGAGTCGACGGCAGGTGTGGAGGACACAGCGTCGCGTTCAAGACTGCTGCTCCGAGGAGATGCCTCAGACCTCCAGCAGGGGGAGGCCCTGCTCAAAGGAGCTATCACTGAAGGTTGGACAATGCCATAACTTGCTTCTGCAATACAGCTAAATGTGTGCTGCTGTCATTTTTACACAGATTTCATCATCTTTGCATTCATGTACCGTTTATTTCAGAGATGTAAGCTCTTAGTATGCTCTAACTTTTTGGGATTTTTTGATGTTTCTGTAAACATTTTGGTGATACAGTTTTTCTTCGGCCTAACAAGCGATTCCTCTCACTTCAGTGGAGAACCTCCAGAACCTTTTGCAGTCTGGAGTGAGGGAAGACGCTCCACCCTCGCGCCTGGAAGAAGGTGGTGGCTCCGGGGCTCTGCCCAGACGAGCAGAAACCTTCGGAGGCTATGACAGCAGCCCCACCATCCTCAGTACGAGTGAGTGCAGCAGTCTCCATGCCTTGAGGAAGAATACCCCCTAATGGATTCTGTTTGTATTTGAGTGACTTTTTCATTTACGAAGCACAAATAAAATAATAATGAATAAATTAAGACTTTTTTCAAGAACTTTTGGATGGGTCTATTGGCTGATTTTATTCATGTATTTGCAAAAACACAGTGAACTACGGATATAATTTTGAATTTTGTTTGTATGTGCATATATATATATATATATATATATATCTGTGTGTGTGTGTGTGTGTGTGTGTGTGTGTGTGTGTGTACACTTCCTGTTTTGCTTTTATGAATGTATTCCAGGCAGTTTGTTTTAACAGTTTGTAAATTGTTTATGTTGCTGTCTGTCTTTGTGTGGATCGTTTCTGGTACATCTGTGCCAGATGGCAGCATTAAGAAGTTTTCTTGCGAATCCAAAAACAAAGACAGGAGCCAAAGAGCCAGTTCTGACCCTCAGCTCAAAGACCTCTGTGACAACCACACCCCGGAGCAGACGGTAGGTGCCCTGCAGACATATGCACATACAGCACATCTTTGATGAGTCACACTGTTATTTCCTGTAAATAGTAACCAGATAATGACACTGGGAGGGTTGCCATGACCTGATGTTTACCGTATCCTGGTTCTAATAGGCCATTGCATTTGATTAAAACAAGATAAAGCCTTGATAAACACTTTCATCTGAACAATAGTTTGATTTTAACAAGTTATGGTCCTTGAAAATAATCGAGCAGACTAAAATTAGCCACATATTGGCGACAGCAGTGTGCATGACTCATAACGCCGGTGTGCCCTGTTATAGGACTGGTTCTGAATGCATACATCCCTTTATATAAAGGATCAGAAAAATGTAAAGCGATTCTTTACTTCATTTTGCTTTTGTCACATACAGAAAAAACAAAGAAAAATACTCCGTCCGGTGCAATATTTCTTGCCAATTGATTCCCATACTATGTGGCAATACATTTGTTTACCGTAATGAAACATTTTAGGGTGGATAGGAGGTTCTTTTTGCACAAAAATTATACAGAATAGGTATATATTTTAAAAAAGATGCAGAAAAATAAAATTGCAATATTTTGAACATCCACATTGTATCGTTGTTCTTGTAATGTACAGCAGTACTGTGTGTTTGACTCTTTTTGTTGTTTTTTTTACTGCTATTACTCAGGTCGATGAGAGCTGCTGCTCTCATGTCAGATGGAATCGCATCTGGCCTGAACCCTCCCCTAAGGCTAAGGTGAGATCTCCTCCCTCATCGGTCACCTTGTGCTGCAAAACACAGGTAGATTTGAAATTCATAGGCAGCAGCGAAAGAGCTGCCTGCTGAATTGAAGGGATGCCCCCATGAGATGTGCACTAATCCACTGAAAGAGTTCATATTGTTGGTCATGAGGGTGATTGTTTGATGATTGTTTGACAGTGATTGCTTGTTCTTTGAAATCCTAGTTCTTTGAAGGAGTGCTGATGCTTTCCCAAAGACTCTACAGTCTCCAGGTAATGATGTCTCTATCGCCGATGTGAAAATTCGTTATCCACTGAGCTGGCAGAATTGATATTAAACAAAGCTTTTGTTTGTTTGTGGCATTGATGTTCTCATATTTGTGTTTGCAGTCTTAAACTTTTTTTAAAAAATGTTCAACTTTTAAGTTGTAATGTAAAATCTGTATTAAATTTGTAAAAACAAAAAAAAATTGAGTATCTATCTAATCACCGCTTTCTCTCCATTTCTGTCTCCATCTCCAGGCCATCATATCGCAGCAGGATAGTCATATTGAGCTGCAGCGGGCCTCGCTGACAGAGCGGGCCTCCCTGCCGGGCCGTCATAGGAGTAATGTCCTTTTGGAGCAGGAAAAACAGCGGACACTGGCTCTGCAGAGAGAAGAGCTGGCCAGTTTCCACAAGCTGCAGTCCCAGCACAGACAGGAGCAGCAGCGCTGGGAGAAGGAGAGGGAGAGGCACCGGCAGCAGCTGGAGGCCACCGAGGCCCGGCTACGCCTTCGAGAGGAGGAGTGCAGGCGGCTGGAGGTGAGGTCTCCTTTGTTACCCGAAGGCTGTAGAGGATTACATTTGTGACTAATCATGCAATTAATGAACTTGCAAAACGAGAATGGCATAACTGTGTGAAATTTTTCTTTGTTTTGCAGGATCATCTGGCGAATGAGAAGGAAGAGTTGGACAGACAAAGACAGACGTACCAGCATGACCTGGAGAGACTGAGAGAATCCACCAGAGCTGTGGAAAAGGAAAAGGAGCGCCTCGAACACCTGAAGAAAATCAAGAGGAAAACCATTGAGGTTAGAAAAACCTTGATTCCTGCATTTATTGAAGGTCAAGTTTTAAAAGCAATCACAATTTTTTTTTTTTTTTTTTTTACCAACATTGAATCACAGTTTATACAAAAAGGTATATGCAGTACAGTCATGTGACAAAGAGCATTCCTCTCAAGAATTCACTCACATTGAGAGGGATCCATGCGATCCTCAGCTTTAACTGGACACTCAGTACAGGCACTGGCCACACAGCGGGATGGCACCTACACCACATTTTACTGAGGGTAGCATGTGTTTTTCTTGCGAGGCCATGTGTTTTCACCGCCATTTTTAACTCTGCTTGTTATGCCCAAATAGTTCAGTCTTTGTTTTTATCAGTCCACAGCACCTGATTCCAAAACGAATCTGGCTTGTCCAGATATGCTTTTGAAAGCCTGGAGTGACTCTGTTTCGTGGTGAAACAGGCGTCGTAAGCATGACTCTCCAGTAGAGCTCTCCATCGTTCAAATCATGCTGAATTGTTAAGAGGCTCAGGGACACCACCTCCTACAAGATTATCTTGTAGGTCTTTTGAGATGGTCTGTGTGTTGCTTTTGGTCACTATCACCATCATTGTCACCTCCATTGTCCTTCTCCTTTGCCTCGACAATATTTTCCTCGGCCTGCCACTTGTGGCCTGGAGACAAACTGCCTTTTGTCTTTGATTTGTTTCTCTATGTTCCCCAATCACCGAAAAGGCAAGAATGGAAAAGTTTCACACAGTCTTTTTTTTTTTTTAATATTATTTCTAATTTAATTTAATAAAAATTATTATTGCTGAATCAAAAATTTTTTCTCAGGAAAACACCCCACTATTTATCTTCTGTTAGAAAATAAATGACATGCCAGTGACTTACTTGTCTTAGCACGCTCTCTGTCTGTCTCTCCCTATTTAAAAACATTGTTCTAGACACACCTTTTGGTTTCTTTGCAGCTCTGCTTACTTATGAATTCCCACACTTTGCTGCCTTTGGCTTCAGTTATTTGAAGAATGTGAAGTGATTGATGGAATCTGTAAACATATTTTCAAGCGATATGAAGAGAAGTGTGTGTTGTAAGAGAATCAAGGCTGTAATGGGCTCAACCGGTGTGTGTATGAGAGAGCCAGTGTGTCCTTGGACCAGTGCTTGGTATTGCCAAAGCAAAGAGATTTTTAGTAGCAATAAATGTACCCTTACCTTATTTTAATTATACTAACAGCAGATAAGTTTAACGTTGAACAAATGTGCAAATACAAAATGCTTTTGCATATTAAAGGAAGTGAAGTGAAGTGAAGCTGTAGAGGAGGCTGGCCAGCTGCTGCAGTTTGATGTAATAATTCCACACAGAAATCAAAGCATGGTGACAAACTTACAGTTTCTAAAAAACTGTGTATTTTTGTGGTAGCTAAAGTTTTGGGATGGTCAGATCAGATGCAGTGTTTGTAGTTGGAAGAACTTAGATAAACTGGATGGATTGATTCTTCTTTTTACATTTTGTGTAGGTCACAGATAGAATGAGGACAAGGTAACACCAGAAGCTGTATTGTGGATGGCACTTAGTCACTGGGTTAAAAGAAAAAAAAAAAGCTTGGGGCTTTCTCTTTCGTCTTGCTCTCTGTTTTTCCGTTGTTTCTTTGTTCTTCGTAGTGTGGTTCTGGGACTCGCCCTCATAAGGTCCTTAATAACCCAAAATAGGTTCTGTTGATGCTTTGTCTGCATGATAGCGTTATCTTCAGATTAACAGTATGGTATGTGTGTCGTCCTTGATGTTTTTCTGTCTCTCACCAAGTTATAAAGTAAATAAGATTTTTCTTCAACGTTTATCATGTTGGTTCCTGGGTTCTGCTCCTCTGCACATTTAAAAGATGCTGAAGTTTCATCATCTACAACTTCTTTCATAAATTGAACTTTAAGAATAAAAATGTGAGCTACTTAAGCAATTCCAAACTTTTCAAGCCAGGAATTGACCTTTGTAGATTCATTTCACTTTCCTTTCCCTTCTTTTTCCCCTCTTGTCTTCTTCTTGTATTTTATAACTTGTATCCCTCTTTCTGTCTTTTCTGCACAACACTGTGCTTTGTCTGTGGTTTCATGGGAGAGCAGCGCTGAGAAAGATCCACTGATGTAATTTCATGCCTGGTGCTAACAGATCCGTCAACTTACTGTTAAGTTACTTAATATTGGCTTGTAGTGTTTTCAAGGGCCTGTGTCACCCTATCGCCTCTTGGCTGAATGGTGAACTCTGAGACACACTAAGAGATGGGGAGAGTCACGATGCTTACAGGAAGCTTTCTTTCTTGATACACCTTTTATATTTTGGAAAGATAAACTGTAAAGTAGTAATGCTCCAAGGTATTCTGAGGCAGAAACATCTACACACAATGAATCAGGATTACTGTTTTGCGCCCTTTAAGGTTATAACAGTAACCAAATGAAAGGCTTTTCTTTTTTAATGCCAACAAGTGTTTCCTTATTAAAGATTTTGCCTGCTAACCTGAGGCATGTACCTACTTAACCAGCAGCTCACATGAGTTATTTCATTTAGTAATTCATTCCTGACTGCAGAAGAACCTCTTTGAATATGTTACATCTTGAAAGCGACTCCTGATTACTGCAAAAAAAAAAAAAAAGGAAAGAAAAAAACTCCACCTGGTCTTGCAGAGATTCCAGTAGAACTGTCCTCATGTGAGATTTGTACTCTTTAAAGCAGAGGCATTCACTGACACAGTGAGGTTATCCAAGATTTCCATGCAGAGTGTTTTTGCATTGACTGCAGCTAAGACTGGGCCTGACACAGATCATCCGCACTTCACTTTATCATGCCTCTAATAATTGTTTCAAACCAGTTCAGTTATGCCTTCATGATTTGTGTGCATGTATGAGCTGTGGTTCTATACTGCTGACTGTGGTTCGGGACATTTTTGACTGCGGCTTTGGGAGATTTGGAGGTGGTCTGTTGCCCTTCTGCGTCAAACACATCAAACGGTCTTTTCATTAGCTGCAACCACAGGATCTGTTCCAGGCTCTGGGCCAACCTGATATCAACAGACATTTAATCACCGCCATGCCAAAATTAAGACTCATCAGCAAACCCAGAAAGCTATGATTAGACCTCATAAAAGGAGATGTGCCTCTGAGTGTGTTTATGTGTGCATTTCTTCACATATGTGAGCTCTTGAGCAACAATGGCTCTTGTTGAGGCATGTCTTGACTTCAGAGAAACCTTTCTTTCATCTGGTCTCCCACCTGATCGTCGTTGGCCCCATTGGCTCTGTTCATGGTGGGAACTTTAGGGCTCGCTGTAGCTAGTTATTCTAGCTACTGCTCACCTCTTCGCTGTACACTGCAGCACTTGGATTCAATAGCAAACTTGAACAATTTGTTGGACGTCCACATTTTACAGATGTTGGAAAACTGAAAGCGTGTCTCGAGCTGCAGTGCAGATAACTTTGTCTTGTGAACACATTATCATTATAAAATGATAAAGTTTATGAATGATACATCAGTGATAAATTCTTATAAAGATTTTGACAACAGAATTCATTTCCACAATAAATAATAGAGCACAGCGTTTCCTGTGAGTAATCTCTTAAACTGGATGAATTTCTTAGGCGCAATTTGAATTTGGATTAGTGTTGTTTAACCTACTATTTTTGTTAATCTCATTATATCCCCTGAATCAGAGCTGCACATGGCACACATAAGCTCTGAGTGTAAATTTCCCGTGTCATTGTTCTGCATATCATTTAATCCAAACAAGATTCTCCTAACGAGTCTGTGCCTCCAGTCATTGTTCTTCCTGCACAAGGTGAGACATTGTGCAGTGTTAGTGGATATGTGTGTTTGATATGGGAGTATCCAGGCAGCTTGGAGGATTAGAAGAACCTGGCTTTATAGTTAGCTGTTCCAAACCTGTCATTACCTGAACCCTCTGGAAGGCATTCAGGGCTAATTGTTTATGTGTCGTCAGTCAGGGCGCTCTGCAGCCTCCTCGCAGTTTACCGACCTGGACACCTGCTGTTTGTGTTGCTTGAAGCTGATCACCTTGTTCTGGAAACAATGGAACATCTGTGTGCCACGATGAGCGAGTGCTGAAAGAGGAGAAATGATGGAGAAACGGGAAGAATGGGGAAAGGTATAGAGGCCCCCACACAACAGAGGGGCCTTTCTCCGCCTCAGGTCATCCCATCTTCCTTTGCCCTTCCTGCTGGAGAAGGCAGCAATCTTCCCGCACAGCCATAAGAGTGTGCCCTTTTAAAACACAGTCATTGTATATTCCCGTTGCCACAGGAAGCCTTCAGTATCATCATCAATCATGGAGCATGGAGACGGCATACCAAACAGAACTGATGCAAGACGTGACTCAGAAGGGACTGTTGTGATAGATTTCTGTGATAAATGTGTTCTTGGCCAAAAGTTCAAAGATTTAATTAAAGAAATGTTTTTCTAAATCATCAAGACTATTTCAGCAACTTATCCCAGAGATATGCTAGAATCAATTGTGGTCTAACACAAACTTGATTGTTAACAGTGAAAAGTGGAAACATTGACTGTTTCATAATTTGAGACGAATGCCCTGCAACATTATTGGGTAAAAGTGCTGTAGAAGGGATTTTGGGAAACGTGGTGTATATCATGGTTTTCACAATGGTTCACTAAAAAGAAACTTTCTTACATTTTTGTGTAGTGCAGTAACTCCAAATAGTTATTCCTGTGACCCTCCCGCGAATTGCCTCTAAGAAGGACTGTGGGACACTTTTTGAAAGTGTATGGCTAAGTGCAAGCGAACACATAATGGAAATTTAATGATTAAAAATGTCCCTTTAGAGAGCAACAAAATAGAATTTTTACAACCTCACAACAGGAGAAGCTGTGGTCCTGGAGCACATGTAGTTTAACTGATACAAATGCCACTGATGAAGAAATACCAGAGGTCAAGTGAGCATTGTTGTCAACTGTAATTAGAGAGATTGATCAGGATAATTTCTGCAGCATCTAGTTATTACGAGGACAGTGCAGCCACTGTCTTTAATCCGCTGATGCCACGACAGCTGTTTTCCTGTTTCTCGGCCTGTCTGTCAGTACTGCCGTAGTGTTAGACACGCCTTTATGTGCACACAGACTATTAAAGGCTTATGTTTCTCATTGTGCGTGTGTGCGTGTGTGTGTTTGTGTGTGCGTGTATGCATTGTGCTTAGCTCCTTATAAAAAAAAAAAAAAAAAAAAAGTGGGAGGGGGTGCTTCAGTGGTACCAAAATGCGCACTCAGCAGAAGGACCCCATGTGTTTTTGATCCACTGCTTTCCCATAAATGCTGAGAACCTCAAAACGTGTATCTGTTGTGGCACAATGTCGCCAAAAAAGGGGTGTGTGTGTGTGTGTATGCGTGTGTGCCTGCCTGCCTTCTGTATGATTAAGCCATCTCTTGTTTTTCTGATTTAAAAATGAATTCTTTCACAGAGTACAAATATGAAATGTTAAATTAAACACAAACCAACCATAGATGTGTTATTGCAGTCCTGAGTAGGGAATCCAGTCTATTTGAAGCTTGTTCTGAGTTTGTTTATGAAGGTGTGAACAACACAAAGACATCAATAACATAATGTAAAATAAATGTACCTCTACTTCCCTCCTCAAGGTGGCTCCTATGTCCAGCAGCCTGAACGGAGAGCTCCTGTCGTCCTCAGGCCTGACCAGCTCCACCAGCGTCTCTGACCTGCCGCTGCCCCAGAAGCCCCTGGTGCGTTCCAGCTTGTCTGTGGCACCGGCCGACTATCCGGAGCGCCCCGAGGTGATGCTGCGTCGGGAGACGAGCTCTTCGACCTTACCGCTCAAGACAGACGTACCCCTCCATCTGTTCAGCACCACCAACCAGCAGCACAAACCAGTAGGAGTGCAGCAGCAAATACCCACCAAGCTGGCTGCAATCAACAGCGGCAAAGGCAAAGGAGGCAAGAGTGGCAAAGCCTCCCATCGCACAGACAGCACAGGTATTGACTTACTCTTTAATCCTGAGGGCAGTCGGTTTCATGGGTTAAGTTTTCACAAATTAAATTTGTTTATTTTTACAGGTATGAAATGTAAACACATTTAAAATCACTCTTTAAACAGTTGCCAGGTCTTGAACCTTTCCTCGGAACCGTCGATACTCTGGGAACCTTTTGATTTATCAGACTAAGTCCAGCTAATGTCAGCTTCTTTCAGGATAACTGATGGCTGTCAATGTCCCAGCAGAATAGTTCAGATGAGAAGATATTAAAAAAGAAAAAGAGCAACGCTGACAGCAGCATTCAGTTACTCTTCTCCCGACAGTACATCCTGGTCTGATCCACGTTTGCTGCAATTTTAATGTTCCTACATCTCACACTTCCATATTTGTCTCAGGCAACTTTGTACTTGTGTGTACCTGCTCTGGTTCACACTCGCAAAAAGATTCTTTGTTTTTCCAATAATTGTCACATAGTTGTCCAGAGTGGATCATCTCCCTGATTGATTAAGCAGTGACCTAAGAGAAGCCAGGCTGCTGCAGTTTTCTACTCCAGTGTCATTTTGCAGTCGAATCACCTCCTGCCACTCCTTGTCTCTTGTTTTCATCGCTCTCTCTACCTCCCTTGGTTTCATCTATAAGCGTCAGTAGATATGAAGCAGATGCTCCCGATGAAACTCTCTGCGAAGGACGACAATACCCTGAAGGCCAAGCGCTCCATCAGCCCCCACCAGCAGCTCCCGCTGGCTGCCCCTCCACAGCCCCACTCAGCACATCACCACACAGGTGTGCTTCTACATGTACACTGCACATAAACACACACACACACACACACACACACACACACACACACACACACACACACACACGCTTCCTGCTTTGTTCTCTGTTCAAGACAAACCCAAACAAAAACACCTCTTGTTGATCTTTGCATGCTGCATTATTAATCTGTGTTCTCACAGACGCAGACATGAGACAGATGTATTCTCCACCTGGGTAATCTTGACCCCACCCAAATGCATTCTTCTCCAAGGCTGTCCTTCATGCCCAGCCTCACCCTGTGTAAACACCTATCAATTTCACATGCTTCTTGATGATTAATGGCAGGCTGTTCTGCTGTCACAGACATTTTAACACTTTAATCCCACTCCCTCTCAGGAAAAAAAAGGCTGTAGCAAGGTTTTTTCTTTTTAATATAATCTGTAACAATAACAAAGCCCTGCTTCATTACACAGCCACAAACCACATATATGCCATGTCAAATAATTTTTTTTGCTTGCTTTCCCTTCATTTTGCTGACAGATCAACTCAGTCCTCCAGATAGCGCTGGGCCAGACCCCCACTCCACCTCCTCCATCAGCGCCTCCCACCCTCCAAATGTCCAGAAGCCCCCGATACCTCCTGCACAGTCCCATCTGCCGGCTCCCACACAGCTTCCCACCCTGCCTCCTCACTCGCAGAGCGCCGGACTGCTGCAGTTCCAGGCTCAGGTGCAGCCGCAGGGCCTCGCGCCGCTCGTCCCTCCCCAGGTACAGCCCAACGCTCACGGGCTCAGCCACAGCGTGCCACCGCCGTACACGATCGCCGCAGAGGACCACAAGGAGGACGTCATATTTTTCTGAACTCCAGACTGGTGCCAACTCATCAGGAACAACTGTGCGAAACTTATTCGTCCAGAGTTTTCTGTACGAAACCGGAATGACTGCGTTATGTAAAGAGACACCTGTGTTGAATTTCCTTGTAGCTGTTTGGTTGAAGATGAGACATTTTCAGGATCTGTTTCACAGAACAAGCAGGTCATAGCATTTCATGCAGGTGGGACAACCCTTCCGTTCTAACACCGCCCCCTATTTCAATATGAAATATTTAGTTTTTATTTAATTAGTGTTTTTCTTAAGCTCAAATGTAGAGGTTTGTGAAAGGAACTGTCAAGAAAACAAAGGTTCCTTAAAATGTGTTTGCAAAAAATATTTCAATGAAGTTGTACCAGTCCAAAGACGACGGCCATGAGAGCTGAAGATGTCTCTGAAGGAAACACTGTGGATGAAAATCATTCAGTCTGAAGTTCGGTGAAGTGTGCAAAAGGAGCAGTGCAGCAATGGAATCCTCATCTTCACCACACAGTTTCATGGGAAAGGCTTGAAGCTCCAGCATGATTAATTACCATGTATGGACCAAATGTACAGCAGTCAAAGTTTCAAAGTTTCCTTTCATTTCATGGTTCTTAGTTATCTCAACTTTAGGCTGCAACTTCAGTGTTGCTGCTGGTTGTGAAACAGATCATAGTCAGATATTGCGTCATTCAGCAGGCTACTCTTTTCTTCAGTCAATGCAAACTCAGTGGATCCTTCATTTTGTCAATATAGTTTGAGGTTCTGTGCCTTATTACAGCATTTAGCAGTCAATGTTTTTACAGTTGCCAGTAGTTCTACACATATTTTATTACTTTTAGCAAAATTCTTTACTGCAATCACTGCATCTTTGTGAAACAGTCCATAAAAGACCACTATGAATTGCCTAAAAGAAAGCTGTATGTATTTTGGTACTTTTCAAGAAAATCGCCCACAACTTATTAATGGTATTTCCCACACTTGCAGTGCAAACTGCTGAACCACTTTTAAATCACGTACGCACACACTCACTCACTCAGTCACACCTGTGGATGATTTGGAGTAACCACTAAGCTTAATGTAATGTTGCATGTTTTGGGACTGAACACGCAGGGAGAACATGAACACTCATTTCAGGAAAAACAGAAGAGGGGCATGCAATGAAGTGCAGCACCTATGAACCAAATGATTGACATTTTAAAGGTTTTCACTGAGTTTGTCTCACCTTGGTATCAAGACAAACATTTCAGTCATTGTAATAATTGCTGTGCTTTACAACAGCTTCACGCTGCTTTGCTTTTCTGGTACTTTATTAATGTTAATTTGAGAAACAAAGTATGAGGAACCCCTCTAGTATGAAATGCAACATTTAATTTTGCACTACGCAGCCCAGAAGATCTTCTATTATTAAGACACCGACGCATACATATTTTTTTTTTTTTTTTTGCGATTGTTAGCAGAACCATAAGCAGTCTTAAGAGTGTTTTATCACATTGAACTACAGAATTCTTTGCTGTCTTGATCGTTCAATAAATATTTAAATTCGCAAAAGAGAGCACAAGCAAAGCTGAAGCTGGATGAGTTTTATGGAGCTCTCATTTCAGTTCGCAGCAGTTATTTCATGTAATTCACATTAAAACGAGCCGGCTTTGTGGCAGTGGACGTCACCTTATCGACAGCCGGATCGTATCAAGGCCCTGAGGTTTCACTTACTGTGTGTTTTATCGATTGCATTTCATTAGCCAGGTCTTAAATCTCCGTGCCTGACGTGAAAACGATACTGTGACAGGTGCAGCGGTCCTTCAGCAACACTGGCGGCCTCATATTCCTGTGTGTGTTTTCACAGAAAATATGATGTCCATCGCATTGTTTTCCCCTGTGCTCTGTGTATCCCTTTAAATCATGAAATATTTGATAATGGTTCTGCTTTATGTCTTTGGAGACATGTCTTATTGTAATTTTCTCAATTAGCTGGTCTGAAGCTGCAGCCGCTTGCTGGAGCTTGTTTTTCATGTATATTATGTAAACTGTTGTACATAGTGAGTGTGATAACTTCTGCACTGACCACCCAGATGTTTTAACATTACGGTGCAAAAATCTGTCAGAAGTTTGTGCGTATACTCATGTGCACTTCAAATCCACACATGTATATGTGTACGCACAGTTAATGAAACCATAATCATTTGTGACTGTTGTTAAGCGGATATTGATTCTGTGTTAATTTAATCTCTTAACATTTGTTGATGCTGTAGCAGTGAAGTCGAGGTGTGCTGTCTGCCAGCACCCTGGTACGATTCCTGAGTGATGTAGCGGTTGAAAAACAAAAAGTTAACTAAACTGTTTGCCTGTTTCAGTCGGTTTAACCAAAGAGACGTTCAGCTGAATGGGTTCATGAAGGATGAATGACACTGGGCTGCACAGTGTGCTGCAACTTATCAAAGCATCCTGCAGCGAGTGTCCAGAAAGAGTGTGTTTACAGCATTTAGGAGTCCGGCTCTCTCTCTATCTCTATTCTTTATTTTATTTAACCTCACAACCCAGTCCCAATTCTGTGTGGAATCATGCACAAAAATATAATTTAAGACATCAGTGTAGACTTAATGTGACGATTCTGACTCAAACTTTATATGTGGGGGATTTTTAATCTCCTCATCAGACTCTTACTGAGTCAGAGGAAATTTGTGATAATGTGCTTATAACGTGCATGTGATGAGGCCTCCTAGAAATGTTATTACTTAACAGATTTAGGCAAAACGACTCTTGTTCAAGGCTTCCCCCTCAAAAAAAAAATCCAATGTCCTTGAATGACACCTTGAAGTAAAAAAAACTGAAATAATATTTCATTTGCTGGACACCACTTCTGGTGGTTCAAGGCTAAAATATCACTGAATCTATTTTCCATGTCTTAATTGGTCAGGGTCAGGAATAAATGTGTTTGTTGGTACATTTCCACCCCTCAGCTGTGCTCCAGGTACGAGGCTTTAGCGCGACGAGCACTGCAGGCTGCCGGCGGGCGCCACTGCTGCGACCAGCTCAAGTCTTAAATGTTGCTTTGCTTTACTTGACATTTTTGCTCTGTTTTGGAAGTCAGTCAATCGATGAACTGCATCCATGTGTGAATGTGCAGCAAGAAACACAAAAACGGAGTGGAAGCATTTAATTTTTCTTTACTTTTTTTTTTTTTTTTTACACACATATACTTAAACAGCTGTTGGACCTGTATTGTGTAAATAATTGTGAACATATTTTATTTCCTCAGCCAATTTTACACTAGTCACTTTGGATAGTAGCATACTTGAAGGGGAAAATGAATGTTTATAACACCTGTTGTTATTATCTGTGAACTTTTATTTACCGAGAGCTGTCTAATGAGGTTTGTAGCACACAGCAAAACTGATTTTTGTACCGTTCTATTTTATTCACTGCGCAACAGTAGAAAGTACTGTGGGCACAAACTGCTGCCTTAGGAAAGATTTAGTAAATAAAAAGTCTTGAAATTGTTTTCCTCTCGTGGATATTAAATGAATTGATTTTCTTTTCGTTTCGTGACTTTTTACAGGACTGTCAACTGAAGGAAACCATTTGTATTGCTCCATATTTGGATCATTGCTGTCAAGAATGTGATGAATTATTTCCACTGGACTAAATTTGTATCTACAAGGAAATGGCACCTTTTAAGCTAGCCCATGAGCATGCAACATATAATTCTCCCTCGTCATTTAGTTTCATATTCACCGCTCGTCAAAACAAACCTGACCACCCAATCAGCCGGCACCTGAGCTGCTTCTTTGTGTCTGGGAGGTGCAGGAACGCCGCTGCTGACCCCATGTTTAGACGGCCTAATAACAGTCTCTTCCCAGACAAAGCTCTATTTTCAGGTGGTGCGGTGGAGGCTGCCCAATCCCACGGTAGACGCCGCAAACAGCAGAGCTGTCAGTTCCTGTCTCCTCGTCCTTCTGGCCGGGGAGACGCTACAGTAGTGGCCAGTTTTCTTTTTTTGTTTGTTTTTTTTTTAATTGTCTACTGTCATTAGTGGCTTTCCTCTGTCTCCTCTCAACAATTATTTTTCCAGGCTGCTTCCCCTGCGGAGAGAAGCTGCCTTCACTCCGTCTTTGTTTCTGTGTCATTCCTTCCACTGCTCTGCCCATTTCGACTCTCCCCCATCTCCTCTCCTCTCATCCAGCGTCTACCTCAGCTCAACTGCCTTAAAAAGCCGTTTTATGTAACGTAGCGAGCAGGAAGTCGGGATGCCAGGCTGCTCTTATTCCTTTTTCACCACAAAGTAGAACAAATAGATTCTCTGCAAAGCCAGACGTGCAGACAAACATCACCGTAAGCTCGTAAAATGCCAGAGCAAATCTTAGTTTGATGGGCTCTGTGTCAGCAGTTGTTTCATCTTTTGTTTCTTTTCTTCCTCTCAGATTTAACATTCTCTCTGTTGCACTTGGCCACAGCAGAAATCGTACTCATACATCTTAAAGTGAAATTTGCCTGTGACCCTTGAAACTGTTTATCTTATCATCACAGAACAAGCAACTGTCTTCTTCGATTTAATCAATTCTGACCTGAAATGTAGATTTTGATTCAAACTAGTTTACAATGGAATAACATCACTACACACAAGCAACTGCTAAAGCAAACATGCATTCAAACTGAGGCAAACATTTTGTTTTTTTTGAGACATATTAATCAAACCCACAAAGTCAGAAGATGTAGTGTCTGGCATCTATCTTCTGTACCACTTGTGTTCTGTTCAGGGTCGCTGTGTGCTGCAGCCAATCCCAGCTAACTATGGATGAGGGCAGGATACACACCAGAGAGTTACCGCAACAATCTGTGTGAAACTTCACGATGGTGTATCTTGTCATCATGAAGATATTTGTAATTTAAGCCAGAAGTCCATGAATCAATACTCTGACCTATAAACAAGCTCCCATATGCAAGAATATGCTCTTTATTGTATTTTAAAATGATCCCATGATCTTTCACTTTGCTATTAAAGTCACTGGAGGACTTTTCTCTCTACATTTTGCACATTTTGGGAACCTTTCTTTTGTTATTACCAGCAGCGTTCCTCTGTAACCTCCAGCTGGCTCTTTTGCAAGTGATGTTATGAAGGAATGTGTTAGATGTCTGCTTATCTGAGTGTTGTTTCATTGCTCCTGGCTGACACAAGGATCCCCTTGTTGAAAAGACACAAAGCAGACTTTATCTGTCCTCTATTCACACAAGGTGATAGTAGAAAGATAGCCAGCAGTAAAACACATGCCCTGGCTGAGGTTGCTTCACACTGACTACATAACTTCCTGAACAGACGGTGGTGTTTTCAAGCAAATTTGATCACTAAGTCATTTTTTTTTTTTTCCTGCAACAAGTGCGTGTGTGTGTGTGTGTGTGTGTGTGTGTGTGTGTGTGTGTGTGTGTGTGTGTGTGTTTTACAACATCAGCGTTTGTCTGTGCAGACATCGGATATCTCTCATGGGCTGTAAAGTGCGATATCTCAACTTTGATTTAATTCATCTGGTACGTAGTTTTGTTTCGAATGAATGAGAATCATTGTTCCTCCGAGTTGCTCCAGCGATCTCCCATCTTGCATCAACAAAGAAAGCCCCTGAGTGGGGGGGGGCAACAGTGAAAAGGCCTCCCAAGAGAAAGGTTTATGCCAGGTAGAAATCAGATCAGGTGCAGGGCCATTGTTGCTGCCTGAAGAGACGCCTCAGGTGAAATGAAAAGGAAGCGTGCTCTGTGCTGACTCGCCCTTTGTGCTCCGAAGATTTGCATTTTGCAGTCAGCTGCAGCCTGGTGACCGCCTCGTCGGTCCAGTTTTGCTTGTGAGCAGAATACACTCTATTGGGAAGTGGTGAATGGCCACCACTGGTAGCAGATCAGCCACTTCCAGAAGAGAGTAAACATCATCTGATGCCGTGGTGCCGATATTACTTTCACTGCACCTGAATTTGTTTGTCGCCAATGTTCAGGCTGAGATCTCAGGTATATTTTTTTTTCACAATATTTACGAGCCTCAGAGACATAAACGATATTGAAGTAAAAGAATAAAATGATTAAGAAAAAAGAGATTTCTGTGGGAACTTATGAAAAAACAAGCAAAATTGCGGGATTTTTAAATTTCAAGTCCTTTGTATCCACTGAGATATCAAGATTTCTCACACATCCCATGTTTTCTCTTCTGTGTGAAATTACCTCAGACAAACTATAACTGCTATTTAGATTCTCCTTCCTCCAATGGAAACAATTATTTGTATAATTGGTTCACGTAACACTGTGAGATACTTTAAAATCCAACTATCTCACAGACATGTATGTTACTGCTGTTGTAAATGCTACTGGAACCATCTGACTCTTTTATAAAATTACCTGGTGTGGTTAAATCACGATTACAAACTAACAATTACATATAAGGCATACACACACACACACACACACACACACACACACACACACACACACACACACACACACACACACACACGCGCAGTCTCGTATTTCTATCCTTGTGGGAACCGTCCATTGACTCCCATTCATGTCTAGCCCCTAACCCTGACCCTTACCCTAACCCTAACCCACACCACAACAAAGCCTAACCCTAAAGAAATGTTTTTGCACTTTTACTTTTTTCAGTAACAACAACATGGTCAAGAAAACACTGTTTCTCCTACTTAGGACCGGAAAAAGGTCCCCACAAGGCACGTCGTTCCACGTTTTGCTATCCTTGTGGGGACATTTGGCCCCGACAAGGATAGAAATACAAGAACACACACACACACACACACACCCACACACACACACACACACACACACACACACACACACCATGAATCATTTAGAATAAATTCAAAATATAATTCTTAACTCAATGAAATGACTAATAGTTACATCTAATTCATTACGATCTCATTTTACAATAGATCTTATGTAGAAAGTAATTAACTTTTTACTACAGTTTTAACAAACTATTAAAAATTATGTGAACTGCAATATGGAAACACCTTAAGTCACAGGCCACATTCTAATCTTTTCTTAACTTGTGTACTTTATAGTTATTCCTCCTGGCCTCTGAACATCACACTAAATTTGCTTTGTGCTGCAAAATGTTGGACATGAAGGCCATCAGTAGAAAAATACAGAGAAGAAACGAACATGCAGCAGCAGAGCATATGTGCTGCAGCAGGTTATAAGCTGATCAGGAACAGTATCGCCTTTGTTACTCGTTGTCATCTGAAAACGAGCGAATCCCCTCCAGCGTTTTATGAGGTGGCTCTCTGTGTGCGCTGTACTTACAATGTGGGAGAAATACAATTCCTGTCCACAGCTTTGAACATGTTCCATCTGTGTTCCTGGATGCAGCATTGTTCACAGCTAATGCAGTGTGGGAGGTCTCTATGGCATTCCCAAAGAATCCAAAAGAACTTCCCTCATACACACACAAATGCACACTCGCTCACATTTTTGGTACCTAAAGTCAAACAGCAGCGGTGCCAAGGCAAACAGCCTCCTGGCAGCCAGCATGGAAAACCCACTTCATGTCAGAAAGTGTTGATGTGGACAATTTAAGATGCTAAGTCTCTCCTCGGAGAGACCCAGGAGCTTTTGTGCAAAAGTTCTTCCCCATCAAAAAGTTGTTTTTGAAAGTCTGAGCTTTCAAGAAAATGGGAATAAGTAGTGGAAAAATGCACGCTGAGTAAAAAGCAACTTCAGAGCTGGAGGAAGCTTTCATAGGCAGTGATGTGAAATGTATCTTGAGTAAGTAAAATGGAGCTGGAAGGATCTCGCTCCACCGCGGCTCAGCCAGACGCACTTTTGTTGATGGTGCACTTAAATTTTACTGTGTTGTCCTGTGCATCTCTCTGTGAGGATTTGTTGTTCCTTGGGAAGAATATCGCCAGAGGCTTTGCACTTTGTTCCACTAAACCTTTTCAGCATCATCAAGCACAGAGAACACATGCTGATTTTTATATCTGTGAATATCCTTCGACATTTTCCTTGAGTACCTCTTCAATGTCAAAACCACCTCGGCAGTCTCACGGTGTATGATAAATGTGTAATTATCTCACAAAGGGGTGAAAGCTGCCAAACCAGGAAGACCCATACATCAGGCTTTTAATGCTAAACATGGGTGGGAATAACAACACACAGCGTCTTCAGCACATCCTTCTTTCATCTGCCAGCAGCGCCCAGCAGTGTTCTTGCTGCATGTGTAGCTCTGCAGGGGGGATCTAAACACAGCCTCTCTGATTTAGGAGCTTAAACTGAGCAGTCGCCGGCCTCCCATCAGAGCTGGCAGGGCTGGGTAGCTCCCTGGCTGCGGTTGATGGCTATGGAGGAAGAGGAGGGGCGGGGGACCGGAGGGAATGAAAGACGCTGCCAAAAGACCAAAAGGCCACTAACTGCTGCGACGCCAAACAGCAGAATGAAACAAAGACGGGTGCACTTTATGCGTCAGCATGCAGAGAAAGGAGTGATTTGAATGTGAATCTGCATTTAATGAACCGTTTCATAAAACAAAAATAGAAACAGAAGGTGCATCTCAAATAAAACCTGGTTAGAGACCCAAAGTCTCTCTGTGCGGCAGTATTTAATCCAGCTGGTAGACACCTAGAAAAAAATGTCCTTGTTTTTCTGCGAGGAGTCTGAATGTTTGCCCTGTCGAACTGTGGTGCACACACGATAGTTTGAGCTGATCAGGCTGTATCAGTACATCTATATCAGTCTGGTATTTATAACTGTGAGTACTCCACGACTCAGTCCTCCAGGGGGACGACTACACTTCCGCACAGTTAATGAGAACTGTGAAAAGACCTGCTGCACACAGCTCTCAGGAAATTGAACTAGTATTTAGTTTTGTTTGATGAATGCATCACGGTGCAGTGGACGGCATGGCTGTGACTAACAGGCATCGCAAGCAGGAAAAGCAAAAAATACAAAATCACAGAAAGTTATACAATTGTGAAAGGGTGGTTCATTTCACAATAGTAATAATTTACTAGGGCATTAATGCCAGAAGTATTGGTGTTACAGTGATGCATTCCCAGCGCTGGTAAATGATGACTCTAGATTTCTGGTTTTCTAGTTGTGAATGTGTGCATGAGTGATTAAATATGTCTCTCTGTGTTGGATCTGTCATGGACGGGTGGCTTTACAGGCTACACCCTGTCTGTCCTGCAGCGTCTGCTGAAAGGCTCTTAATGTGGACAAAGCTTGCACAAAAGACGAATGAATGGATGAAACCCAAACATTAACTCAACCATCTATTGAAAGATAATTATATGTATAATGGGTCCATCACTCCCAGGGCCTATTTTATAAAATAAAAAAGAAAGAAAGTGTATACATGATGCATGCAACATATCTACTTCACTTTATATTTTACTCTTCCAATTTTTTTTCAACATATGCATATAGGTGTATCTGCATTTTGACTTATTTACTGGCAATACAAACACAGTTATATGCAAAATAAGAGCGTTTTAAAAAGCAATTAATAAGTCTTCAGTTACTCTACAGATACTACACACAGTGTTGTTTGTGAATAGATTTAAAATATTTTGATACTGAGTAGGAAAGTGTTTTATTTAAAGCTTCAGGGAGGGTAGACTTAAGTGGCTCTCCAAGAAAATATGATTGCCCTCCTGTGCTTTAAATATAATTGCGGGTTATCAGTCAGAAAACCTATTACGTTATGTTTCAGGACTTCCACTGAGATACCCTGTCAGCATCTGCTGGTAAAAAATAAAAGTAAATGGTTTGACTTTAATGAAGGTTGTTGTGCTCATACATCCTGTTGGACACTGACTTTGAGGTCCAGTGTTACGCTCAGACATGCAAAATGCTTCTCATCCTGCTATGAACTGATTTCACAGCCAAAAGCCTTCAGTCATGAGGGGAGCGTCTAATCGTTCCTCACTAACTTATGCAACAGCTCTCTGTTTGAGTTGTGTTTGCCAGACTCTCAAAATCTCTCTTGGGTGTGTATTCACATGCACGTGCACCGGGCACTCAACCAAACTCACATGCTGTATATTTTCTAGCCGGGGATCTTGTTTCAGATCTTTGACATGTCAGAGATTCTTGGCAGAGTGTTGTAGTGCATTAAGGAGGATAATTCAATAATGTGAGTAGAGTTCCAACGAGAGCCGTGTTATCTCCCGTAAGCTCCACCAGAACCTGCTCCACCACAAAGGAAGACCACACTAGTTTCCCTTCCTGTTTGCACTCACTGTTTCTTTCAGTTATCCTACCTTCAGCCCCTCCAACACCGTGACAGTCGTTAACCAATCACAGCTCTTTTGAAAATAACAGCAAGACCCTCTTCAGAATCACTTCGCTTTGTATCTGGAAGAATACAACAATCAGCTCTCCTCTCCAGTCTCATCATAAATCTTTCAGTGTTTTTCTCTGTCTTGCATTGACCAACATCTACTGAGCTTTTTCCTTTTGACTGGGAAATCATCTCTGTGCATCCAGAGCAGAGCGAGTGAGGCCCTTGAGGGAATTTGAGGAATCCGAGATGAGACGGCGGTCCCAAAGTGAGCAAATGGCACACCCTTCGACCAGAACCGCACTTGTTTGTCTGTCTGTCTGTGTGCGCATGCATGAGGGGGTCATGTGTGGGTGTTAATATGGCGTGTGTCTGCTTCATTAGTTTTGTATAAGCCTCCACGCTCTGCTCTGAATGAGGAGGGAGGATGACACACGTCAGGCCCAGACAGAGACAGATGCTGCTGACACGTCCCAGTATCTCTCTATTGTATTATTCATCCTCAGTGTCACATCTCATCTGAAGTGGTCAGCCGGACAGGGCTCAACAGAAGGGGTTGCCTCACACACACACACACACACACACACACACACACACACACACACACACACACACACACACACACACACACACACACACACACACACACACACACACACACATTCATAATTCTGTTTGGCGTGACTTTTTTTTTTTTTTTGTAAAGTGAGTGTGTGTGTGCCAGAGGGCAGGTTTACATCTGCCTCACTCCAGCTTGGAGCTCCTCTCATCAGGCAGTGGATGAAGCTTTTGAAGTTTTCTCTGAGAGAAACAACACCTTTGATTGGGGTTTGCAGCAGTGTGCGTGTGTGCGTGCATGCGTGTGCGTGCGTGTGCGTACATGCATGTTTCACCTCAGGCAAAATATCCAGCCCCTTCATGTCACCCCAACCTTCCCCACCCCCCTCTTTGAGCCTCACTCCAGCTCAGCCCACTGGGAATTCATCTCTGTTTTATTAATAAGTGTCAGAGGAAACCGCAATTAGAAGAGAAAATCTAATTTCAAACAAAAGAGTAGAAACAAAGGGGGTTTGAATTTGTGTGTGTGAGTGTGTCTGTGTGTGTGTGACGAACAGGAATAGAAATGTGTCTGTCTGTAGCTCATAGATTCAAGTATGCCAGGCTTGTGTGGAATGTCCGCTGGCTCGACTCTATTCTGCCCACAGTCCTTGCTCATCAACTACGGTCGGTGGATGAAGGCTTTGTGTGCTTTCCTTGTGAATGAAACTGCCCTCGTGTTGACTTTGTGACGTGACGTGAGATAGAAATGGCTCCTCAGGCAAAGCGAATGTTTCAAATAGTCCTCCCACATTTGTTTGCAAAGCAGAGGCAAAGAATGTTCGGCATCGTTTATTTTATTATAACATGACCAGCAGTAGAAAAAATGTTCATGGTATATTCTATTGTAGTTACAGGGCCGGTCTCTGGTGGATTGTAGTTTTGATCCAGTATCGCTTTGCACTCTTGTGTTGTTAAAAGACTGTTGAACCAATCACTCAGTTGGTCAGACAGAGCTCCACAAACAAACCAGACCCTGAAGCCATGGCGCTGTTCTTCCTGTCATCGTTAGTTCCATCATAAAACTTTTCAACCAATAAACAGGTCAATTTATCATGAACTACAGTAGCTGGCTCTCTATTCTGGTTTAGGTTTAATCCATGAACTTGTAGACGCAGACAAACCACCAGAATACTCAGATGCTCAATAATGGTGGTAAGATGACCTCCTCCTGTATTGCTCAGGGATTTCTGAAGCAATATTTCAATCCCATTGCATGGTGTTATCGTTAGCCTCTCCACTCCATCCGTTCATTTATCCTTCTTATATTCAGTCTGCCTTCAGTGCTGCTTATTTAGCACAAGTACGTATTTCATAAGAAAAGATTAAAGTGTAAGCCAGAAATGTCCGATAATGAGTGGATCAGATTTATTCTCTCATTTGAAGAGTCACCACAGCAAGTCTCCTACAATCAGGTCAAGACTTAAAATGATCCGAGATGACATAAATCAATTTGATGAAATTGGAATAATGGAATGACACTAAACTCAAAATTGTTCAAGCGCTTGATGGTTTATATCTAAAACCATGGAAATTATTTAATCCACAGTTGCTTTCAGTTCAGTGAAGCTCATGGATATTCATGTCTCTGACCTGTTTGAACCATTTGACATGAAAAACAAAATAAAACAACAACACCCTAAATTAAAACTGAAGCTCCAGTGAGATTGTAAGGTGGAAAATGCATTGTACGCAGCACTTCAAAAGCAAACCAGTTCTCTGACTATCAAATCCACCGTGTGTGTCTGCCAGGAGAAGAAAGTTCTTCTCCTCTCTTCTCTCCTTTCTTTCCCTGCAATTTACTGGGTAATTATTCCATTGTGTAAACAGCTATTACTCTGACTGAATCCTGGCAAGTCTGAAAGGGCTCTTCTGTCACAATGCTCGATTTCTCTCTCTCTCTCTCTCTCTCTCTCTCTCTCTCTCTCTCTCTCTCTGTCCAACCCACAGGTCCATGGTGAACAAACACAAAAATAGAGGCAGCAAAATTAATCTTCTGGCAGCGAGATGAAAGAGAGAGAAAAGAGGAAAGAGTCAAAAGATGCTGGAGCAAATCTATAGGAAAAAAGCTGTTGTGCACTTATATAATTTTCTCGAAGATAGTAGGAATGTGTAAAACTATACAGGCTTAATATAGTCTTGAAGCCATGTGAAGTGTTTGTGTATATTTAGCTTTCTTAAGGGAATAGTTGAGTATAGCTCTGCTTCTACATGTTCAAATATATAAAAACCACTTCAAGAAAAACATAATGGAAGCATAAACAACAGGTTCAAGAATTAGGTCAATGAACAGAGAATAAAGCTGAAATGCAGAGAACACTGTCAAAACATATAAACGTTTTTTTGACTTTGCTTGTTATATTTTACCATTAGTAAATTATCTAATTGAAAGATGTTTTGTCCCTGATGTGAAGGGCTTCTTCAACTCATGCTATTCACTAGACCAGGCTGGCGAGGTAGATTAAATGTTGGATAGTGGATGCTCGTGGACACAGAAGTTGTGTTGGTGGTCCATGTTAGAATTTCCATGCCTTTTTTAGGCAGTCCAACCTTTTTCATGTCACCACATGAAGGATTCCATTTCAAAGACTCATATGCGCTGCTGCCATTCAGCGAGCTGTTGACCTTCGCCTGGTAGTCAGGCTTGTTTGCAGGGAGGGTTGTGACAGAGCTCATTTTCCTCATGTCAGTCACTGATGGATGTCTTAGGTGGAGATGGAATTGATGTAGGTTGCAGCCACAGCCATGATCACCCCAAATTTCTGAAACTACTGGAGTTTTATTGAAGGATGTCTTACCATGGCAACGGTGGTCCTAGAACCATTGTCACAGTGCAGAGTAGGACCACCACGCTAGAGCCAAGACCAAAGACATTGCAATAATTCTCTGGTCCTGAGCTTTTAATTTACATCTTGTCCACTCTGTTGCCTTTCGCAGAGGATCACGACCATTTGGTGTTTTCAAGACCAGAACGACCTGATACAACAGCTCTGACTCCAAACTGGACCATTTAATGAGGATATGTAAAGAAATATATGCCGTGAGACCAAAACATGCATAAAGAGATTCTGTTTGTATTCTAAATAACTCATGAAAATAAACAATAGAGGCGGGAAGAAATGCATGTTTAATGTTGAGGTGGTTCTTGCACTTAGTCTGGACTTTTTCTGAAGGAGTCACTGTTTTCTCTTTTTTCCTGTTTTTTTTTTTTTTTTTTTTTTTTTTAGCAATCTTTAACAATGTACCATAAAAGACAAAAGAATTATGTTCCGGAGATTTTTACATTCTGACACATTTCAGCACTACACTGCCCTCGAAAAATTCAAATTCATTTATACAAAATGGGCCAGTTGGCAGTGAGTGCATATTTAATGCAAACACTTTGGGTTTCTCTTCTCCTGCCTCTCTTGGGACCAGCCAACCTGTTAGTCCCCTGCCGCCAAGAGAGAACACACACACACACACACACACACACACACACACACACACACACAGTCTTGTATTTCTATCCTTGTGGGGACCGTCCATTGACTCCCATTCATGTCTAGCCCCTAACCCTGACCCTTACCCTAACCCTAACCCACACCACAACAAAGCCTAACCCTAAAGAAATGTTTTTGCACTTTTACTTTTTTCAGTAACAACAACATGGTCAAGAAAACACTGTTTCTCCTACTTAGGACCGGAAAAAGGTCCCCACAAGGCACGTCGTTCCACGTTTTGCTATCCTTGTGGGGACATTTGGCCCCAACAAGGATAGAAATACGAGAACACACACACACACACACACACACACACACACACACACACACACACACGCACACTCACACGCACAGAGACAGCGCAGACCAGACAACTTTTGCATCCGCTCCAGTGGTTGGCTTCTCAGTTCGTCTGTCTGTCTCACACTCGCACTGTTTACTCCTCATTTACTCACCCGGTCAGCTCTGAAACCTTAGAGCGGCTGCCAGGGCAGAAGCCCCCTTCCAAAGATAGCCAGAAAGAGACAGCGAGCTGGAGAGACAAAACCGAGAGACATTTAACACCAGCAGCAGCTCAGACTCAGAGCAGATCACCAACACTGCTTCATTATTATTGTTTCTTGTTTCTTCACATTTCTTTGATTCCTCACCAGCAAAGTACAAAGAAGTTTAGCTAAATGTGGAAGTGACTCAGAGGGAAATAGATAGTATAAGGGCAAAGAGTGATGTTCGTATATAAAAGATGTTTTTTGGCTTTTTTTTCTTTTTTAAAGATTGGACTTGGCCAGGTGGTCTGTATTGATCCACCGCTTTGCTCTGGGATTTACAGAGCTGGCCCACGAGGGCAACATTCAGGCCCCCTGAGGAAGGCTGATTCTGGCTGCATGAGGGCATCTTTGTCCTCGGTCCTGAACGAGAGAGGCCCCAGCTGGGGGTCCCAGGCCAGCAGACACACTCCCAATATTTGGGTGGAGAGGCAGAGAGCAACGTCTCTGTCCGTTCCACCTCACTGCCTCCTTTCTTGTCGGCTCACAAGAAGCCATAACAGCTCCGCTTCGCCTCACATCAAGCACAAGCGCATGATCTTGCACACACGTATGTGCATAAATTTACAGGCACAGACACAGACAGCCTGTGTACAACCCTGTAAGATCCAGGTAGCTGTGTCTGTGTGGTCGCCCCCCTCCCCCTTCATTCATGGGGGGATTGTGTTTTGATGCTCTCTGAGGTTGTTTTGTCTCCATGTGCACTTTCAAATTTATCCTTGGTCTTATAATTGTGTCGTCGGTGAGATCTGTTTGAAGATTTGCTCAGTTTGCACATTTTGCATCACAATAGGAGCCATTGACCAAGCGGCTCGTCCCACTGTCCAGTGCCAGGTCTCCTTTTCAGAGGCCACTGTTTCATCTTTTTATGTACGTCTGCATTGTGTTTAAATATCCATAAATTAATCTTTTGATGAATCCCTGTACTCATACTGCCACAATCACATCCACATGCTTGACTGGACGTAGCCTGTAACAGGCATGATGTCATGGCGGCAGAGGGGCTTTTTTTGGAGCCGCCTTTTGTTTATATCCAATTAACTGAGCACTTTGAAGTTTCCCGACTGTCTTTGAAATGATTGAACAATGCCGTTGCATTATGTCATTGATTTTCGACCGGCTGAAAACTTTATGTAATGTTTGTTACACAGAAATTTGAGTTCATGTCGTCTTGGATTATTAACATATTCTCTTGATCACATAAATTCACACATCGTCACATTACATGGAAAATGACATTATCACAGTGGGTGGAAAAAAATCACAAGTTGAACCAAAGGAAAGTGGCATTACCTAAAAAAACAGAATAATGAAGAAAAATGGACAATTTCAACAAAAAGAGCAAATAAAGACATACACATGCAATGATACATGCAATAGCCATCTATTTATTTAACTTAGCATTGTAGACATGTGGAGCTGATCCCATGTGACTTTGGGTGAAAAGAAAACCAGACGCGGACCTCTAGGCATTGGAGACTCACCATCACCATCTTATAAACATATCGCTGGATGGTGGCTTCTGCCTTACACCAAAATATAAACTGGGAGAACATTATGCCCCTGCACACAAAATCCCAGAGGTCAGACACAAATGCACAGAATGTAAACAACACACCTATTTAATACAAGCAAACAAATGAATAGGAATATTAATTTATAAATAACAGGCAATAAATGTAGCTCATTCAATTTTGCCACTCCAGCACCATAAATTCTGTCTGCACAGTCAGTTATATTCACCATTCTCCCACTCATTAGTGACAGAGCTGCTCTGTAATCTCACTCTTGATAGGGTTTGGTGTGTTACAGGTACACATGGATATCCAGAGACTTCTTTATCCCCATTTCTGCTGCCAAAAGATTTCATTTGTGTTAGGAAATCCTTCATTTTGTTTTTGTTCAGACACCTCCAAACTGGTTATACTTTGGTGTCTTCATGCCGTTTCACTGCTCCAAAGTCCACAGGTCTGCCAACAGAGACTGCTTCAAATAGCTCAGTCTTATGTTTTTATCTCATCCTTTTTTCTGTTAATTAGTAAAACAACGATTTAGACTCTGACTAGTTTTCAAGGTTCCTAATGATCTTTTGTGTTTTGTAGGAGAAACTCTTGACGTTCGAAGGAATTGTTTGCTTTGAAAGAGGGAAATGACAAAATTTGAAATCATAGCACTAATTAATGAAAAGTAATAAAAAAAGCCCTTTTATTTTACAGTGCAATGAAGACCCTGTAACTATTGAACAAATCATTGATAAAGCTGAGTAACGTCCTCCAGTTTCTCCCGACCCATCCAACATCTCTTCTCATGGCGAATAGGTGGGAACTGTCCTTCTCTCCAGCAGAAACTCCACCGCAGAGGTGTTCGGAGCAGCGTTATCACATTATAATGTGCATGTATAGATTGCCCAGTGCCAGTCCGAGCAGCAGAGGTTCACACCTCACGTAACACGTAGCTCTCATGTGAGATATTGCTGCAGAGAGCGAACGTGAACTCACTGCATCTTCTGTGCACAGACAGGAGGAAGGAGATGGGTGTTTCTGGTAAATACCCAAACCACTGGCAACCTGCATTTGGAAACTATGTGAAGCATGTTAAGAGCACCTGTGTAATTATATCTCTGCCCACACTAGTTAATGACATGGCTGCTGAACTCCAGTCCTCCCCAGGAAAAAAGAGAAAATAAGCACCAGTTTCAACTTAAGGACATTTATTGAAAATTTAGGAGCTGCGGCACAAGAAATCAGAGTGTGTATCCATAATAGCTTCATATATCAGACATATACTTTGACATAATGGTGTTACAAGAAAAAGCATGAGGATTAGAGACAGGAGGCTTCTGCTACAAAGGGGATTTGATTATTCACACTACCCAGGCTGGGTTAAGACAAAAATACAAAATTAAGACCACTGAGAGATGTCTTTTTACAAATTGTGCAAATCAAAGGCTTCTACAAATTAATTACAAAAGCAGTAAACAAACTATACACACAAATTCTTCAAAGAAAAAAAAAAAACGTTTCCACAAGAATTTTTAGAATGCAACAAAAATAGTACAACTGGACTACTTAGGACACATTTAGCTTTCATTATTAAAATACAGACGAACGCTAACTATCCTATTTTGCAACAATTATGTTTTAAATAAGACAGCTGCTGTTAAGATTGAACCAGACATTTGCAGTTGGAAAAACAATGTAAATGACAGTTTGTCACAAAAACAGTACATTCACAACAACACGAAATGAAAATGTAACCTTTTATTGGACAGAATCTGGCAAAAATTATACATAACCCTGAGACACAAACCACAGAGAAATGACAAAAATCACAATTTGAAATAGCATTTTGAAGTAGAAAATGATCTCCTTCAGCCGTGATGGGCCACAATCTCTATTGCGCGTTTGTATTTTAAGTTGAGGAGGAAGACACAAATTTAGCTCACCAAAATTGAGGGAAGCCCACGTCCAAAGGCTAAAAATACAGACATGAAGATTGTTCCTGTGCAACAAAATCCTACACCTCCCCCCAAATGTTTTCTCTCCTCCTTGCGCAGGGAGTGACGTAGACTGATAATCCCTCTATACGTAGCATCGGAAAGGTCTAATTCAGGCCATGCTAATGTGACGTTTTCAAGTGAAAAAGGCAAACTGTCTATCCTCTCCAAATGTAAAGATCGGTTTAAAAACAAAACAAAAAACAAAAGACTGCTTCACTTTCTTTATAGTTAACTTAAAAACAACATGTCAGTAAAACTGGTAATGTACTCACGAGATGATACACATCCGATGGTGGAATAAGTCATTTGAGAAGTGCTTGACTGAATAAGTCACAGTAGCTTATTTGCCCCCAAGGCTGGAAAGAGAGAAGTTTGTGGGTTTTTGTGCAGAGATGGCTCACCTCCATGCTCTCTGCCTCACATGCATCACAAAGGCGTCTGTGAGGTCTCTGTAGTCCACATGGCAACCAGTCCAGCTCAGATGAGAGGCTGCATGAGAAAGTCACACAATAAGTCTGAGTAAACAGAACTAGGCCGATTCCAGGACCCTTTCCTTTCCTCCTCCGCAGCTGAAGACGACACTGTGATTCAGGCAGGATGGAGCCATGATGGGCATTTAAAAGAAAAACCTTCCTCTTCTTCCTCCCCGTCTTCAGAGCCAGTGAAGGGAGACGCATACCTGCATACCAGACATCACAGCTCATCTGGGGAAAGAGACAGAGGGAGATTAATGTTTAGGTCTTGTGAGCTCTGCTGTACAAGGACCCCGTGTGTGAATTCCCCAACACATGACCACAGACGGGTGGCCAGGACATTCCCAGCGAGTGCAGAGGAACGCCGAGACTTCAGCCATCAAGGCTACACATCAGCTTATCACCATGCCATTTTATCGGGCTTACTCACATAGCATGAATAATGCCTTGGGACAGGGCATTATTTAACTAAAGTCCTCCTGGCATGTGAGATTATGCTGCTCAAGCTATTTATGTTGCTAGGTAATAATTATGTGAGGGTGGCAGTGGAGAGGACCCCTCTGTGAAAATAAGCTTCTCTGGAAGCAGATAAAACACATATTCCAAAGCCATCCTCTCTCGCCTGCTTTATCCGGATATAATTCATACCATGTGTGGTTTACGCTCCGACTCTCAAATTCCTGCATCTGCAAGCACCAGCTTTAACATAAACACTGTGCTGAATTCTCTGAAAGATCTCATCTGAGGCTTTCTGTGCAACTCCAGATAACTCAGCATCTAATTCTCCTCGCCTGCTGTTATGGAGGAATGTTACGCTGCATGTTTGGGGGGGTTGGAGCGAAATCCTAACATGCTGTTTACCTTTGATTTGCATATTGTTGACGATAGCTGGGCTCAGAAGACTGTTCTATGAAGAAGACCGTGTACATTTCTGGCTCTGCTGGGGGTTTGTTTGGATAACCTAATGAGCCCTCATTTCCATGGCTGACAAAGCTGGTTGATACTACAGAAGCCTCCACTGATCCATATGCATCCGTTACTGTTGTGAATACTTTGCCAGGAGTGCAACAGTAGGAAGCAGCCAGAGCAGAGATCTACTGAAAAAACAATATGGCGGCAACCAGTGGCCACAAACGTTCAAGTTTAAAAATAAATTATTAGTGGAACGTTTTTGTTTCATGTTTAAACTCAGTAGATGAATTAATATTAATGCTTACAAATAGCATTTGTCAGAACCAGTAAGACAGATAATTAAATACAAATCTATCCAGCTTAAAACAAACCACAATATAAAATCAAGATAGAAAAAGACTAACATATAATGGCAAAGATGAAAATGTATTTGTGTAAAAACAATTAGAATTATCTTCACTTTCTCAAAATTCTAAATTTTGAGTTATGCAAAGTAAGTATCTTATGAAGTAAATAAAATTCTAAAATAATATACTTTTGTGCACAATAATCCAAAAAAGTGGCTAATTCAAATAACAAAGCACATGAGCTTTTATCCTACTTTTATATAAATACACAAAACCACCTGTTAATGGAGTTTGGAATTTTTTTTTAATGCTATTCTTTGGAACATAGCCATGAAGATCCATATTCTCAAAGTTACCACATCCAGCCACCGTTGGATTCATGGCCTGGTCAAAGCAACACTTGCAGCCTTCAACTGTATCACATGTGACCAGATGGTACGTTTCCTTTGTGCTGCTTAGCTCCAAACCATCAACTTGGACATGGACACCTGCAAGTTCTTTCCACAGGTCTAATCTCTCGCAGTAGATGACAAAGATCATACCTCTGAAATCTAAATGTGCTGGCTCTGGTTTGCTCAAACTCTGGAAATACATCACAAGAGTTGTTATTTTTAGTCATCCATCGCAACAGAGATGTAAGTTGTTGTTCGCATGCTGTGCCCAGCAGGATGTCTGCTTGGCTCGAGATCGAGGAATAACGTGCAGAGTTTTCAAAGATTTACTTCTCTTGATTTTTAATCTGAGATCATATCTGCTACTTCTTTAGTCTCCTGAAAATCATAATTTAATGGTGCTTTGAACCTCTTCAGATACACTGTGACCCTACAAAGTTTAGATACAGTCATCATGAGAACATCCAGTAACAGGCCTTCTTCGCCCGTCATCGTACTTGATAACACAGCAGCGAGACCCTTTTAATGACAAGAGTCCTGCTGCCAACAGGAATGAGTCAGTCCCTTCATTTCCACCTGTACATTTGTTACCTTGTCGTCTGGATCACACGCAGAAACATTTCTTTCATACAGAGTGACAACATGAAACAGAGAAGACTGTTTAAAGAAACTCAAATGTTTCTTCAGCCCTTGTTTTAAGAACTTAAATTTACTGAAGCAAAACTCGGGGGGGGGGGAACGTTTTTATGCTTATTGCAGCTATGTACACAGGGGATATCTTTTTGTGTTCACTGCAGAGTGAAAGCCAATTCACCTTCACCCGCTTATCAAGAATTATCCAGGGGTCCATGTGTGTTTGTTTTGGTTCACTGAAGGATGCACAGCGTGCTGCTCTGAGAGACAGAGGGAGTCTCTGTGACCTTCAGCAGACCGAACAGATGCGTTGTTCCTGTGTGAAATGACTGGATCTGACAGTCAGAGGTCGAACTCTGCTTCCAGATTTTTTTATTTTTCCTTTACAAAGAAAACGGACAATTTTAAGGCTTTGTATGATTTGAAAACTCTGTCCTTTCCTATTCATTTTTCAAACCGAGCACTCATGCACCGGGACATTCATCTTTTTCTCAGCTGCACCTTTAGACAACATCTGCGTCCTCTTGAAGACCAATTAGGTATGTGGATTTGAGCTAAAGCCGAGCGGTCTTTCTTTATCTGTCCCCTGTGTGCAAGAACGCCTGCGCCATGCTTACTAATGACCACCAAGAACTCCACTGTATTGACTGTTGTATGAATCACACTCACTTCATTTACATGAGTTTGTTTTCAGGGACAGACAAAGAATTCTGAGTTCAGTCAGGAGCATCTTAGTGCAGCTATAAAATATAATTAGGATTCATCAAGAGGTACATCTCAATGAATCCTTGCAGGGAATTCTTATTCAGATGAAACCAAAAAGCATATCTGTAAGTGAATGAGCACCACTTCAGAGACACTTTAGCAGATATTACATAATTCAGATTAATTACCAGGCAGACGCCCTCTGTCCTACCCCAGCTGGCTTTTTGAAGAGGCCCCTGTATAACTGTATGACAGCCCATCTCTTTTTCAGGGTGTAATCAAATTAGTCTGGGCGATTATTCAGTCATTTTGAGCATCGTCTTTCCTTTCCCTTTTTTGTAGCTCACTGCATGGTGAAAAGACCAATAAAAACTCCATTAGATTTATGCAAATTTAAACCGCTGTGCTGAAGGCTGTAATGTGGCAGATTGATTACTCAAGGGACCGGAGACGGCGTGTGCGTGCACGTGCTAAATCTAACTGTGCATGTTTGTGTGTGTGTGTGTGTGTGTGTGTGTGTGTGTGTGTGTGTGTGTGTGTGTGTGTGTGTGTGTGTGTGTGTGTGTGTGTGTCTGAGCCAGGAAGGGGGGGGGTCGTTGTTGTACACAGATGCCACAATAAAAGCCTTATTCAGCTTGTGTTCCTGGTGGCCCTCACAGCTAGGCATTAATAAAACATTAGTATTGAGTGACTGGGGGCCTCTGCACTCCTCCTCCCTGATCCCACAGTGACCTTTCCGTTTTACAGCAGCTGTCTGGGATCCAGAGAGGATGCAAAGGAGTCCCCTGGTGGCCCCTGACCTCTCCAGGTGTACCCTATCACAAAGAGCTGAGCCCACCTTTTAAGAGCTTTGGTTGAAGCCGTTTAAAGTGGAAGGGTTGTTCAATATCTGTACTGCACGTATCTGTCGTTCATATCCCCTAGCTCAGGCCACTGGACATTGCATTGAACCTCCAGTTTTACTTTTATTTTAGCAATACAATGATTCAGCAACACTCTCTTGTCCACATCATCTCTCATGCCCCATTCTGAAGTGAAAGCTAACTTTACAGACTCAAACTTGAAAAATGGCCTCCACAGTACTTTTTGGAAACATTCTGATTTCGTCTCTTTTCAAGCGGGGGCAATGTAACTTTTTGGAAAATGGTAAGATTGCGCATGTGTGCACAACGGTCATAGCAAACAGCTCAACAACTGTGAATAGATCAACAACTGCAATGGAGAAATTCAGTGTGTTTGTGTTGCTCGCTGCTTTCATTTTAACACTGCTTCCCCTATGAAGAGCATATTTACTTCTCCATCATCATGATCAGGGGCTCTGTGCTCTCCGTCTCTCTCTCCTCTCTGCCTCCCTGCAGGACCGTTGACAGTGGAACTGAAAACTTGGTGGTCTGAGCCTCCCCCCAGCTGTCTACAGTGAGTGGATCTCTGTCTGTTGAACTGAATCCAGACCCTCCACCTGAACCAGAGCTTCAATGACAATTTTCCCTGTCCATCTTATTTTCTCCTCTTCTATCCTCATAACCGAACCGTAACAGCAGAAAAACACCACCTCTGAGTTTGGTGCATGCCTTGGTAGTTGCAGGACATGGCCTGACATACAAACTACAGCATTTTCAGTGTTTCAGAGGCAATTACAGTTTTTTGTGGGCTTCAAGTTCCCCATTCGCTCTCACACTAAAACTAATCTCAGCTATTGATAAAACTCGCTATATGGCAGCTTGCAGCACCTCCAAAAGCCCACTGATTGACAAAGAGACAGAGAAAAAGTCGAACTGGGGTCTCCGGTTGCATTGTGGCTGCCTCAGTGTTGTTACCAACAAGTGGCCAGAGGAGTCCTCTCCAAGCGTACTACTTCCCAGGAACCTACTGGGTACTAGAAGTTAAACTGTAAAGGCTGCACATGCAAAGGTGTGAATGGCTCCTTTAACTGCCTTTAGTTCTGCATGTTTCAACACTGAATGAGATGATAAACGCTATTTGTTTTTGTCATAGCCATAACAAATAAGAACTCTAATAGTTTTTCATTTACAGCGGGCTCTGGCTTTGCATCGGACTCTGTGGTTTGTCACATCTGGTGAAAATGCACAGGGCAGCAAACTACAGTAGGCGGTGATAAAAAGAGCAGAAAGGTCTGGTAATCCCACACAAGCCACATAAACTTTGTGGACAACAGGGATGCCTGCACCACAACAGAACATTAACAAATCTTTACTAATGGGAATTCAGGCCACACCTTCATTCCTCCCAAATTAGAGTAAGGATGGTTGGCTTTTTAAAGGACAGGCAATGCCAGCAATTTGACTGCCTTTTTGTGTGTGTGTGTGTGTGTGTGTGTGTGTGTGTGTGTCTCAGCAGTGAGTGGAAAACCAGGAGTTTTACAACAACATAAAAACTTACTCTACTGCTTGTGAATACTTGAACAGCTGACTGGTGGTTTTTAGCACCAATAACACCAAAATGGAGTTTAAAAAAATGCGGACAAATTCGCAGACACACTTTCACACAAATGTTTTTCTTCCAGCTGAAAGTTGACAGCCTCGGTAGCAAAGTATTTTTAGAGTGGAGTTAGTCTCGCTTGCCAAACAAAGCAAAGTATAGCTTTGCCTATTCTGGTCTTACTATGTCTCCATTTTATCCCCTCCTCTGCATGCATGTGAGCACGGCGTTACTTTGATGGATACACATTTTTGCTGCCTCACTCCTCCTTTCAACCATTTCCTGGCTGAACGAGAGTGATCCAATGTCAAAGGTGGACACGTGCTTGACACACAGAAGCTTGAACTTTTTACATCTGATGTATTTGTATATATAAGTTAAATGGCAGTGTCTACGATGACTCTGAGAGTGCATGAAGCTATGGTGCCTCGATCTCTCACAGTCAGTCTGTCTCCATACTGGCAAAAAAAACCCCGGCTACCATGGATACAGCGTACTGTAGCAGCAGCCTTCCGAGGCTAAGCCCCCAGGTCCATCATCTCCAGCTGTTTACTGTAGACACAAGTCCCACATAAACCTTTCCTTTCTCACCGATATGCGTTTAGCTTCACTTTCAGCTTCACTCTGCCTTCATGGAAAAAAAGAGCTTGTCCGGAGTTACTTTCATGCATTTTTAAGAAGAGTGATTGTTTAACAGAAAGGAATCTACCAAAACTACACTAACAATAAAATAATAATTCTCCATCTGCTACTTTGGCATCGGTGGCGCTGATGGGACTGTTGTCTCAGACTTTAACTTCATTGTGATGGTTTTACACTGTGTTCATGCTTTTTCAAATATTTCAGAAATATACATGTTTACAAATTGCACTCAATCTCTGGTTGAAGCTGCAATGATTTGACAAACAAAACATTGTTCAGTAAGATTCAAAGGAACTTTCATGTCATGAGAAACATTCTCACTCACCCAGTTATCTGATTAATGAACATGACAAAGGAGTGGGATGAGTTATCCTAGCAAGGAGACTGAAAACAATGGAACAAATTAAGTCCAGTGCATTTTTGCTACATTAATTCATCTGTTAGGTATGTCTGTTGTTTAGCATGTAAATGAGGTTCACTTAATTTCCCTTTAGTTAACTTTTAACATATCAAGGCTCGCCAATTCCCCCCTCTTCACCTGTGTTTGTGCTGCGTCAAACTAACTGGATATATCATTATAGTTAAACATTGCACTGGCGAAACATTGTTTGTATGGACATTTATTAGATGAACCAACATTAAACCATTTCGTCTATAAGAAGATGGTCCTCTGAAGAAAACTGTATTATTTCGATTTCATCACTCCAATAAAGTTAAAACCACATAACTACCTATGCAAAACATGGGAGTCTAACGTTGAAAACAATTTATTACATATGACTATTCTCACTTCATGAACCAGATTTACAGCCATGGGGCATATCTGAAAGCAACCTGTACACATTATCACACTGCAGACTCTTCATTTAAGCTGTGAGCCGCCGCCGCCGCCGCCACCTCCTCCTTTCAGTGCAAAACCAAGAGCACCTCAGGAAAAAACATGTCATCTCTTATCCCACTGAAAGTGTGAACACTGCCACCTGTCATTCCTTCAGGCAGACTGGGCTTCTCAATCTTTCAGGGGTACCGGTATATGCTATATGTCAGTCAGTTATACGCTGGGAATGAATACTTCGCTTTTCCTCGATTATAAATTATGCCTTTTTTTAAACTCTTGTGTTTAGAAACCCCCCAGCAACTGTATGCATGCATTTAAGGATCATAACAGGTTTAATGCATTACCATTGTGTAAAGTACTGGCTAATTTGTTTTGATTAGGAACCAGATTAAGGACTTCTTTTTTATAAAGAAGAGCAAAATGGATTTGAGGAAAGTGTTAAATAATGTAAAAACTCTGAGATCATAGAAAAGTGCACGAGACAAAAGGTATGTCCACAAGCTTATATTTACTAAATATAACACCATGTGTCACTTCATCTTATATCACTTACGACTGTTTAAGGTTACTGACTTGCATCATGCTATCTTTAAAACCATGAGTGCAGAGCAGCCTTCGCACCGGCCCTGCTGGCACTACAGGCTCAGACCTGATCCCTGCCTCGGTCTAAATCCTGCCCCTGACAGAGGTGTTGCCCTGTAGCTCTCTCCCTGTGATTATCAGCACCACTGACATTCCTCCTGCACTTTAAACCAGGTCTCCTCCATGTTTATCAAACACTCAGCTGTCAACTGTGTAACCACGAGCAACCACGAAAGCAGAGAAGGGTTCCTCCAGATAAAAGTGGACTCACCTGGACCTGCTAACTAGAGCACTGTAGTGAGATTGACAGCCTTCCTTCAAATCACATTTTCGTTGTTTGCAAGGCATGCAACCAGCATAGACTGGATAACAAGAATCATTTTCTTTATTCACGGTGTGCATTTAAACTAAACATTTGGACTTTAAGACGGAGCAGGGTTCAATCACTGAGTGCATTCACATCAGAAAAAGCCCCATTTCGCTCTTAGCTAACCTCAGATGAACAGGCATTTATTTGGTGGTGACTGTGAGGTTACAGAGCACAGCCACAGAAGAATGTGTAAACAGCAAGGAAAATGTCATAAGAGAATCTAACATGGTATAAAATCTGTCTTAAAATTTATATTGTTCTTGCAAGAATGTTGAAATATGTGACGCTTTAAGTCATCAAAAATTGATCCTACTCTTCAGGTCATATCTGAGCAAATTCAATACACTGATCATTCTATAAAATCAGTTTTATCTGACAAAATAAAGAACACAACCAGTGACACATATGATTTTCAGCTTATTCGTGTTAGTGTGAAGAGGTTACAACTGCTTACCATGAAACTTCCAGTAGCCGGTCAGTCTTTATGCCGAGAGGTACTTCCATGTGCTGACGAAGGCCGTGGGAATGAGCGAGTAGGGGACACTGGTCACGCTGTCCCAGGAGTCTGAAGACGGATCATAACAGTCTAGCGTCTTGCACCTCTGTGCCCCAAAGTACCCTCCAACCACATACAGTCGGTTTCCTGAAGCCACCGCATGACAGCTGATCCGCTTGGCTGTCACGTCACCGAACTTTGACCACTGGTACGTCTCGCTGTTGAACCGGTACGCCGAGCTGGCTGAGAATTCAGTATCGCCTCCGATGACGACGACATGATTTCCGACCACGGCCGCCGCGGTGTATCGCCACAGCTGTGGACAAGCTGCCGGTACCGACCATCGATTCTGACAGGGGTCGAAGCACTGCACCTTGGGATATTTGTCTCTGTTCACACTGGTGCCTCCAAAGGCGAAGAGTTTGTTTTTGGCACCGACCACAGCAGCGTTGCTCACCCCTTCTCGCAACGGAGCCACAAGCGCCCATTTGTTGGTTTGAGGGTCGTATTGCTCCACCTGCTTGAGAGACACAGAAGGGGAGGCAGGAAAGGATCCTGCCAAAGATGTGTGTCCTCCCACAACATACAGTGTATGGTCGAGTTCTGCAGAACCATGTCCAAATCTGGCCACCAGCATAGGTGCTGCTTTGGACCACTCGTCGTGCAGCGTGTCGTAGACCCAGACATCTTTGGAGGCGCCATTTTCAGATCCACGGCCTCCAGTAACGTAAACCTGAAAGAATGATGAGAAACATAATCTTAATCTTCAAGGTAAGGTAAAAAGAAGAACTTTTTTTTTTAAGTTCAGTTGTGATACAGACCTTGCAGCCTATGGCACAGGCACTGCACTCCTTCCTGGGGCTGGGTATATCAGTTTTTGGGGTGATCTCCTTGGTTTTGTTGTCAATCATGTAGACTTTATCACACATAAATGTCTGTCCCCCCAGCAGCAGCAGAGCCTGGCTGACCTTTCTGGGTCGAGCACAGAACCCCGTAACAATCCCGTCATTCTGGAGGATCCTCATCTTACAGCAAACGGCATCCTCCACAATCTCTCGACTCACTTTGTCACACATCACCAGCTCCTCAGACGCCACATTCTTCAGCAGGTAAGACTCAGGTAGCAGTGCCAGGCGAACACAGCGCAGCAGCTCGGGCAGCTCACTGTGCCTCCGCTCCATGTCGGCCTTCACCCAGTCAATGACGGCCTCATACACAAGACTTTCATCCTCCACCTCCAACTCCTCACTGAGGATCAGCTCCTTTACTTTGTCTCTGGGCAAGCTGAGGAAGTCTTCTGTCTTGAAAAGCGTAGCAAAGTTTGCCAGGCACATCCTCCAGGACAGCTCATACAGTCTCTGACACTGGTGGGCATCGGAAAGCAGCATCATGCCTAAACAGTTCGACTGGTGCAGGTTCTTTTCTAGAAACTCTGCCGCTGCGTCCCTGATGTCATGGAACTGAAGCATGTCTCCGGCTTCAAGGAGGGACTCTGCGTTTTCCTCGTTGATGATGACCCGGGCCGAGTACACGTAGTCAAGCAAGAGCTCCAGCACCTCTGGATGGAGAGAGTCGTGGAAGTTGACGTCGGCATCGCGACTCTCCCTCAGCCCGCCACTGAACATGGCCTCAAAATAGCGGCTACAGGAGGCCAGGACGGCCCGGTGGCAAGGGAACGAGCGGTTCCCCGCCTTCAGCACCACATCGGTAAAAACCTTTCGTTTACGCAGCAGGTTGAGCTGAGTCAGGAGACTGTCCGCATGGGATGTTTTGTGGAAGAGCTGGATGTTCATGGAGCCAGAACTGGAGCGAGACTTTCTGTTTTCGTGGTTGCTGACAGACATCTTGAACTTTGACCTGGAACAGTAAAAGATAACGTAAATTACAAACACATGAGTGGACCATCCTTGAATTATGAACTGTTTAATTTTGATAGAGTTGTGAAACCGCCTTTCATGTGAGCACCACAATAAACTCTCCTGTTTTATGACTAAACATCAAACCATGCCAGCAGCTGGTGAATGGGCTGTTCAAGAATTAAATACACTCAACAGCATGCTGAGTTACAACGGAAATGGACTTTGGACTTGGAGAGATGAAAGGAGATCTGATAAGGCGCATATCCACAGGAAAAAAAAACAGCATGTGTACACTTTGTGCCCGAATGATTAACCCTATAAAATCTCTGAAACATGCATCACTTTCAAGCCTGCCGCAGCAAATGAGCTACATTAACCACCTCTCAGCATCAGCTTCAATTATTATTGTGAGTTAAAGAAGCAACACCTGGGCGTGTTGTCGTACTTCACCTGTTTCCACCCCTATCAACATTTCGTGAGTCACGTCAAGCCAAATTGACAGAGCCAATAAATCCCTGCCAGCTTGTTCTGTTCCTCGGTTGGCTCGCATGCAAGATGGTGCCAGAAGCAAAGCTTTTCAAGCCCACATAAGATGTGACACCTCAGCTCCTTAAGGATAAAATTATGTAACCACAGCGCAACAGATTTGAGAACCAGTCTTTCCTTTGATCATTTGAAGTGGGTTGAGACAGAGTGGGAGGAACTGACCTAATGAGATTAACTTTATTTATTTTCACTAACTGTTGCAAATATGATGGATATGCACAAGGACTGAGACAGGGGTTCTAGCTTTCAATCACTCTACCATAACGATGTGTAGCGCTCCACTATGACTGTCAACATCTTCAACTATTGGTCTTAATTTCAGACTAATATTCAACATCAACTGCTGTTGCAATACATTTTGTATTATGTATACTCTGCTTATTGCACATACTTGCACTGCAGAGACACTGTTGCATTAAGATTGGCATTCATTTGTATTCAGTTTGTTGTTAAATTACATCCTGCTAGTTGTATTATAACTTCACAGTATTTAATACTTTTTTATATATATAATAATAACACAGTACAGCACAGGGATTTATGTACATCAATCAGTGCATGTAAAATATTACATTCAAAATGGAAACCTCATTGCATATCCATGCACCTTTTACATCACTTTATCCAAATCAAGGATGCAGGAGGTGCTGAAGCTGATTACAGTTGAGAAAAGGGAATTGAGAACAGGCTGTGCAGGTTGCCGGTCCATACCTTATGTTCATACATACAGTGTCAGTCACTGTCCCACCCACAGGAAATTCAGGATCACAAGTGCATGTTTTTACACTGTGTGAGGACACTAAATTATCCAGAGAGAAATACATCAATGCACAGAGAGAATACGCAAACTCCACACATTATGGAGGTGAGATTTATTTTCCCCCCTGAAACTTCCATACATTTTTATTTTATTACAGAAACTTCAATAATTTAATCCTTTATCCTTTTTAACTTCTATCCAATTAGATTAATTTTAAAAAACACACAGTTAATGTTCATCATCAAATATATATTTCTTGATTCAAACCACATAACTTCCATATAATTCAGATTTATTAAATAAATTGAAATAGTTCAAGTGTTTTGTCGCGACAAAATATGGGAATACGTTTTCTTTTCTTCTACTAGAAGTCATAAAATGCTTGACTTTTTTTTTTGTTGCGAAGGTAGAAATAAGTGTCATATTTTAACTTTTCAAAAGACGTCTTCATTCCCAAACTACGATGTATGGAAACGTCTGGTAATGAAAAGTCTGCAGCGCTCAGCACAGTACAAAGACTGTACACAACTTGGACAAGACCAAATAAATATCTTCCGCCTAGAATAACCTTTTGTTTCAAAGTAGATAAATTTAAGTCGACCATTCAGCCCCTGTGAAAGGGGGACGGCGGGCTTCCTCGGGGGGTGACTCGGTGTGAAATGCAAATCATTTTGTGCAGTAAACGTGAAACTCGGCTCAGTACTCCAGCATGCTCTCAACTTTCCTCCCAAGTTAGCAGCAGGAAGAGGAACGGCAGCCTGAAACATCCAGCCTGCCACAGCCAGGCGACATCAAAGGCTGCTGAAGCTACAGTGTATCAGAAAAACACACATTCCAACCCCACACGGCTCCTCTGATCAGGGTGATCAGGCAGGATCAACGCTCACCTTCAGACTGGAGCGGGGCTGGTTCCTTGATTTCGGCCACAACTTGTCAATCTTGTCGTCGACTTGTTTGGAATTCAAGCGAACATTTTTAAACAAATCCGGGCTCAGATTTCAGCCATGCGCCTCGTCCTGTAGCGGTGAGAAACGGCTGCGCCATCTGACCGCCGGGGAGCGAACTTTTGGAGTTTGTACGTGAATGAAATGAAAGAGACAACAATGTGGAAAGTTGGTCACGCCGTGCACCGCGGACAAGTCACGCAGCCTGCGGGGAGCAGCGAGCAGAACAGAGGGAAGGAGACACGCAGCGGAGGTTTCCACTCAGACTCCTCCTCCTGCTGCTGCGGCGGCCCAATCAGCTGCAGCAGCACGAGGAGCAAAGCGTTTCTTTATCCTAACCTCAACTTTGAACAGTGTACAGCACCTGTGTCCTGAGTGGATGCTATAAAAAATGCAAGTGCTCCCGGTTCACCCGCATGTATACCGCCTCAACCCTCTCATAAATAAGCAAGAGTCATTCATTCACTGTCGTCCTCTACTAAACCTTTGTCTGTATCCGATCTAAACAACCATTTCACTGGTCTGTGAGACCTGAGCTCTCCAGTTAGTCACATTTTATAGACATAGTTTTTTTTTCTTTATTTACTTATTTATTTATCCTTGATTACTGGAGCAAACGTGATCACACAGGTGGAACTAAACTGCAGTGTGTTTTCTGTTTTACCTCAGTGTCAGTGCTAAATCCTGGCCATCAAATCCAGCCTGTTCATGTCCACTCAGTCTAATTCTGTATCTGATTTTACTATTTCATTATTTTGGGATTTATTTTATCAGGCAAACTGCTTTCGATCAAATGATGCCTTTTACAAGCGAGGCCTGACCATGAGGGCAGCATTAAGACAAAGGAAGACAGAGACTCATAAGAAGAATTCATAAATAAACAAAAAGAGGGAGAAAGTCCCAGAGTCCCATGGATGGATATGTTATACAGTCCAGTGGGGGCTGGGGATGTATGGGGGAAGGAGACGTCTTATTGGGAGGTGAACGATTAAATAAAATTCTTTTTTGACTCAGGGTATCATCTTCCAAATCTTCCACCACTTCAGTACAATGTGATCAATTGTCAGGAAAAAACAGAGATTGTGTTGTTTGGATAAAAAAACGAAAGAAAGAAGAATCTGGTAAAAATCAGGATAATATGGGTGTTAAAGCCAAGCACAGAAAGTAATAACAAGCTATTTAGCATTAAAGGTTCATCAAACATAATATACTTGAAAAAACATTGGAATAAGTGCAGCAGCTCAGGCCATTCATATAATGATCATATGTTTACTAAACATATGCACATGGACTGTCATAGACTGGTATTTGTCAATGTTTTGCCATTTCTTTTGCAATTTGTAAAGTATCAAAAATGGACCCAGGCAAACCGCTATGCTATTTCAACTAAAAACAGTGGAGATTAGTTTCAATCAGTGGTAATAAGTCTTTACATAAGACAGATGCAAACAGTAGGTGAGAACTACCCATCTTATTTTGAGGGAATTACAAAAACAAAAATAAATCATATTCATTTTGGACATTTGTTTGAAAAATAGGTCAGCTGTGACTTCAAGAAGGAACAAAGGTACAAAATCATCATGCACATTTGCATTTGAAATGAGAAAAAAAAATGACTGGCAGGCAAACACTTAAAGGCTAAGACTATTTAATATCCAACAAAAATAGATTCATTTTAGCTGGGAACACTGTACACTGTAGCTTCATTTTAAACATACATTTCACTGCTTTTTGTTAATAATACATGAACCCCTTTCATCTGCAGTCTAGCGCAGACCCTTTAATATGGCCATGACTGTTAACATGAAACTGCTCTGCCAAACGAATCCCTCTTTAGCAACAAACATCAAACAAAAATCTCAATGTAAAGCCATCACTACATCACAATTATTCATACCTTCATAGAAATATTCAACAGCAGTTAAAAAATGTTCTCCTTAAGCTATTTTTCTTTGCAAATATAAATAAAATTGAGTAATTATGCATATATGTATTTAAACCATCATATACAAGTATAAATTCATAGTTGAAACTATGGTTTGGCCAAAATGGGAAGTAAACAAATATTGATTAAAAACACCTAGTAAATGAATAATAATAACCACATAACTCTAGGAATGTGAAATATGAAGGTACAGATTATAGGAGAGAATCTGAAAGTTGAACACATTCAACTGTGCCAAACAAAAAGAAAGTTTTGTCAAAGTAATTTTTTTCAAAACTGTTCATGTAAATTTTTAATTCAAGTAACTTATGTAACTTTAAAAAAAAAAGTGAACATTCAAAATGTGTCACAGATAACACTGTGCTTCCAAACGTGACAATCTTGGGAGTTAAATCAGGATACCTTGATGCAAGAAATTATTAAATTGTTATAAATTTTAAAGATATTGTCATCAAAACACTGCTCTCAGCACATGAAACATCCACCATTTCCATAAAATATATATTTCTTATGTCGCTAGAACCTCCACATTCATGAAAAATGAAAGGAGATTCAACATAAGCCTTCCACTTGTGACTTGCAATGCTGCTTTCCAGCCAGATGTCTACACTGACGTTCAGTAATGTTGATCAGCACGTGTAATTAGATTACAGTCAGCTCCACATAATCAGCAGTCTTAATGATCATAAGTTTGTAGATTAAATCCTTCACAGAATCATGAGATTGTTTCTTTAGCTGAATTCCTGGCATTTTCTGAAAGATCTAAATACTTGTGAGGTTTACAAGAATTTGTCAAGAATGTTTCTCTGTTCCAGGCAGATTATTCGGACATGAATACACCGAGTCGGACCACACATACAGAGAAACCCCTGAGCAAGTTAAACCCTCATACAATTCTGAATCTATGAAAACCAAGATGGACAACCAGAGGTTTGCATTTCGATGAATGAGCTACAGGAGCAACATGCTGGTATAAAATTTCTTTGAAAATGCATGTCTGCGGGTGAAATGAATAATATTAGCTATGCATTTATATGGCATTCCCATTTCTAGGCCAGTTTAGTTAACTGGAATATCATTACAAATAAAGCTTTTGTTTATATCCGCAGCAGTACCTCTTCTTTTCTCTAGTGAAAAAAAATCTCTGCACTAAAAACATCAGGTGAAAATAAAAACTAAAACAAACAAAAAGCTATACTTTATTCTTTATTGACCAGTGGGCTTTTTATTGTTTGAAGCTTTACCTCTATTCAGAAAATAGACTGATCAGACTGGCTGGGTGAGCCTGTCTGCTGTGCACAAAGCTGACAGATCTCAAACACAAGGAGAACCACCGAAGTGGATGCCACAAGTCTCAGGTTTCCCCTGCCTCTCTCCCTGCTTTCACTCCCTCTTAGTGTCAATCAGCAGCTGCTTTTGAAGATTAAAAACTACTGCTGTTTCCCAGCTGTCACAGTTTGTGTGGAGGAGAGCTCTTTTTTTTTTTTTTTGCTTGTTTAAGCAATCTTTCCTTTTGTGTGATATTTTCTGTTGTTCTGGTGTCATTATACGTTGCATTTGACTACAGTCACATTTCACTTCACTTAATATATAATTCATTTAGTTTTTTTTTTACAGTTTCATGTCATAAATTAGCTGCTGACACTCTGTGTAATCTAAGAGACCGATAACAGCATTAATCATGTAAATCGCACTAGCTTGGTGACTGTTACCCATTGAAGCCTGTTTTATAGCTGACTGGGTCAAATGCTTTCATACACACAAGTGTGCCTAGCTGGAGATTAATGCTTTAAGCAGATTAGATTAATGAACTCATGATTGTAATCTAGGGTTAATTCATTTTGTTGCACTTTAGCTCAACCCTCCCCCCTCCAACACTGTGGCCTGAGGCCAAACTGATTTGAGGACTTATATGCATGTGTGTGAGTGTTTACATGTGCATGATTGCAAGCATTGTCTAACCAGTCATTAATTACTCCTGGGAAGGCACGCCACTAATCAGACCCCCTACAATTATTCATCAATGCCCCCCAGCACCGCCATAAAACCATTGAATGTCCATTCAGATGACAGTAACCGTCGCTCTATTGTTGGCTGCAGACTCACTGTACTGGATGTTTGTTCAGCCGAGGCAGGTGGTCCCCTCAGCAAGGTCATCACGTCTGAAACATAACAGGGGGTCTGAGTGGGGGTCATCCTCACCCCAAGGCCTCAACAGTAAACAAGACAATTTTACACATGACTTTCCATTTCGGTTGCTGACTTGTCTTCGTGAAATTCTTCTCTGTAGAAACATTTTTAGTCATCTTATATCTGAGATACTTGACATGTTAAAGTGCTGAAGAAGTAGTTTGTTAGTTTAAAAAACCAAGCAACACAACGCAAATACAGTAACATGTGAGAGTGATGACATAATAGATAATAATACAGAATATAGCAATTTACAGAGGATGTCCAAAGGAACACATCACCACATGGCAAACATTCATTTCTGGATGCTGTGTACATGCTGCTGGTATTGTGTTTATGCAGTTTTTCAAACTATAAACAGAACAGTTTTTTTCACAAAAAATATTAGATTCTAACACTATAGGTACCCGTAGAAAGACCATACTAATCAATGAGTTCCATTTGTTTTACGTTTGAATGGTCGCATTAAAAACAACCCCCCCCCCAAAAAAAAAAAAAAAAAAAAAATGCAGACTGATGCTGCTGACTTTGTCTGTTCACTTTACTTTACTTATGGCGCCACCTTCAGGTGGACCTCCAAATTGCTTACCTTTAGATAAATTATTGTGTATATATTGTACACTCCTATCAGCATGGATTGCTTATTGCCTAATGAATTGCAGTTATTTCATGTTCACAATATCATGGCTGTCAAAATGTCCACAAAGTGTACTATGTGGAAAAAGGGATGTACCACTACACTTAATTCAAAAAGTTATCACCACAACGAGTGACCTGAATATACAGTAGAGACTTACTGGATTATCTATGGACGGTGTTTACTCCTAATCTTGGGAATACATGTTGATACTTCATGACAGTCACACTACAAAAAGCAGCAACATTTTAACAGACATTTATACTCATCTTAACAAGATACGCCACCTCTTCATCTCTCACGACTACAGACCAGAATGTCAAAACAAACAAACAAACAAACAAACAAACAAACAAAAAAAAAAACAAAAAAACAGTTTTTCATTTATTCACACGCGCAAAAAGTCTGCTGACAGACAAATAAATGTTCAGTTTCTTCAAAAAGGCTTCATCCACAGTGTAAAGTTCTGATGTTGAGCTAAAATAAAGATATTTCTTTTATATATAAATTTAATTTTAATGAAGTTGATTTTTAAATGAATGAATCAATTAGAACTCTAAAATCCAAGTTATGGTATTATTTGACACAAAACCTAAAGTATGAGTCAATCAATTTTTCTAGAAATACCACAGTGCTTGCTTGTTCCATCAAAAATATGAAATTCTTGCTTGTCCAAACAGATCAACTATAATCCATGTAAAACTGAATAGAAAGAAGAAATATGTTTTCTTCGTGATCAATTTAAATATGACAAAAGTGACTCTTTCACATGCACCCCTGCTTCAAACACCTTTTATTTTATTTTCACTGGGTGACGGTAAGCGCGGGTGTTTTTAGTGGGTAGGTTCTTAGTTTTGTTTTTCTTTAAATTCTCTTCAGTTATTTTTTCATGTCAAAATTCTAATCAAAATATTAAACACCAAACGCCTTTTATTGAGCTTTTGAACTCTATTAAAACCACATTTCCCATCAGCCCTAGCACCTGTACGGAAATGACGTCAACACGCTTCCTCCAGTCAAGGGCATCGAAGCTGTCGTTAGCCTGAGCTAGCAGCAGCAGAGCACACGTGTGTCTACAGGAGCGTTACAGAGCCGTGCGTTAGGCACCAACACTCTTAGAAATGGACGGATTCGGCTCAGACTTCTCAGCAGGCGGATCTGGAGGGAAAATGGACACCGGCACCATCATGGAGCAGGTCAAGGTCCAGATCGCGGTGGCTAACGCTCAGGAGCTCCTGCAGGTAACTCAATGGAGGCAGCAGGCAGGGGCAACACTGACCTGGAGGCAGCAGGCAGGGGCAACACAGCTCCGCTGTGCGGGGACTGCAGATTGTCTGACTGGTCTCCTGGCCGGTTTTCAGGAGCATAATTTAATGTTGCAGCACTCAGCAGCAGACTGCTGCTACTCTCCGACTTACACAGTGAGGAAACGTTCAGCTGCATACACTTTGTCCGAGTTCAGTTAAAGACTGACCTCTCTTATTAATCTTAAATCTGACCTGCAATACTGGAGAATATACTGACGATTTTGTGCAGTGATAAATCGCTCTATCGTTTTTTGGAATGCTGTCTTTTCAGGCCTCGTTAATGTAGCATTTACGTTTTTTTATGGGCTATTGGCTTGAGTGGACTTACTTTGTCCTACGCTTTCTGGTATTTTAACATTTACACATAGCAATAAAATTATCTGGAATATTTAGAAGCATTCGAATCAGCTATGCTCCAAACAGTGAACTGACTTGATTGTATTTGCAGATCTAGTGTGAAACAAATTTTGATCATATTGCTGTTTCTTTCAGAGAATGACTGACAAATGCTTCAAGAAGTGCATAGGTAAACCAGGAAGTACACTGGACAACTCTGAGCAGGTAACTCAAACACTGTTGAGTTTATTCTTCCTGCAAACTTATTGTCATATTTCAGTGCTGCGTTGCCACTGAAAGAAAAATTGGTCAGTCAACAAATGTGTGACAACACCATACTAACGAATAAATTCTGAAGTATAGCACCAAGGTGAGAATATAGTGTAATTCAGTCACCTCTGTTAACTATTTAGATATTCTGCTGTTGATTGTGTTTATGCATAATACCATCACTTGTGGACACTCACAGAAAAATAAGATAGCTGTTGGTTTATTGAGTGCCTGGCTGATCTTGTTCCCTGATTTTTGAACTGTCTGCTTGGATAAATTGTTTTTCTTCTATCATTCTGGGAACAGAATTGCAGATGTTTGACTTGATCCTTTACTGCATTTCCAAACTGTTTGGCTACATGTTGACCACTCAGTGTAGAAATGTATATTATTAATCTAACAAATAAAAATGGTATACCAGTAGATAGACAGTTGCTTTTCTGGTTTCCATGCTGTTCTAAATCACCTTGAGACTTTTGGCCCAGTAACATTTTTTCTGTTTTGGCATATGATTACAGGCCTTTGTACATAAAATGAGTGGAACTGTAGACTTAGCATATATGCATGTATTTGGTCTTACATTATTTTAAGTAAAAGAATCTCTTTTCATATTTCAGTCACCCAAATAAATTGGCAGATCTACCTGGGTTGTTCCTTCCTATTGCTAACCTAATCTGTTTTGTCCACAGAAATGCATTGCTATGTGTATGGACCGGTATATGGATGCCTGGAACACAGTTTCCCGAACATACAACTCCAGACTACAGAGGGAAAGAGCTCGCATGTGAACACCCCTCTGTGCATCCTTCCCTCCGTCAGGCTTCTGCTTACAGTCAGGACCAGTACAGGCACCACTGGAGGCCACGAGTTTTGCAAGGGTGTGTCATGACAGCATCACACATCTTCTGTCATAATACCTCACAGACCTGCAAGCAAAGCCTGTGGACTCTTGCCAGATAGCAGTTCTGCTGACATTTTTGTGTTCTCTGATGGACAGCTCTTTAACACATTTTAAATATTTTCTTGTTGTATGCTAATACTAATAGTCTTCATGTCCTGGCCAGTTTGATTGAAAACTTTAAATCCTCTTTTTAAGTCAAGTGTGGAGGTGTTTTTCAGGATGTATGGGTGATGTCTTGTATAAGTTCAGGGTTCGGTATCTGATCTCCAAAATGGGAAAGCAGTTCTGGGAGGAGAAAAAAAACAATGCAGTATCACAAATATGAATCACTTAGAGTAACATTTTAATAAGTTGTTGGGACACATTCCTTTTATCAAATGCTTCTTCACGGTATACATACTGCACGTACTGCCACCACATATAAGCAGGTCTCTCAGTCACTACACTGGCTTAATGAAACAGATTCATTTCAGCATAAACATGCTTGCAAAAAAGCAGCACAACTGGAGCTGTCACAGGACAAGACTGAGACCTACTTTAAACCATCAGGAAAACTCAATCAATTTTATGTTTTCACAGTCAAACGTGACATTCACAGGCTTCTCAAAAGCCCTATATCAGAGTACACCTGGAGAACAAAACTGTTTTGTCTGGCATGTTTTCTAGTCGTCACTCTATCTGCTGCCCTCCACAGTAGTGTGCTTGTTTTAGCAGGGGTTTGTCTTGCTTCTGACGGGTTACTGCTCTGTTCTCATTTGTGCAAGCAGTTTGTTTGTTGTGTAGAAACCTCACTCCCATTCTTCTCTACCACGGGCTTGTGTGAGACAGTAAGAGCCAACATAAAAATCCCCTGAGCATAATCTGCAGTAGGATTTCAGATGTGAATGTCCATCTTTTTTCTTTTTCAAGAAAATCCAATAAACATCGTCAAACAGGTTCTTCTCATGTTTTCATTTAATAAGTATAAACCTAGGAACAAAATATTTCTTAAATTTTTTTGTCAAGTTCAAATATGTCAGTTGGTTAAGCCGATTCATTCTTCCTGTTCTAAAAGACACCATCTGTTCAGAACCTCGTGCCTTTCTTTTTTTAAAGACAACACTAGATATTTCCCAGATATAAAAATAAATAACAGCAATAAATACTTTGACATGGATGTGTAAGAAGCAGGTCAATACACATTATTTTTCTGTGTAGTTTCAGTATATGTTGCCACATGATGGTTCCAGTTCAGTTTCAGTGGATTGCACAGAATTACAAACAGCACCCATGACCAGAAATTTACACCGGTCAAGACTGTGTAAACGGAGTATGTGTTAGTATGACTTTGGTCCGTGTACAGTACAGTTTTGTCAAGAAAAAGCATCAATAACATCCCTTGGTTGTGGTTTCCTTGAGGGCATAGCTGACTTGTTTTGTTTCTCCTTAAAAAGGCACGTATGTCGATATCCATTTCCTGACAGACGTCACACGAGTGTAGACCCCGGGAAAACCAATTCGGCCACATCCGTGTCCCCAGCTTGTCACTCCAGCAATGAACCACTGGCCGGAGAGCTGACGACAGGTCAGCGGCCCACCGGAGTCCCCCTACATGAATAAAGGAGAAATAGTGCAATGTTTATAGAACAACAAACACAAATACTGCAGTTATGTAGAATAATTAAACAAAAATGATTAAGGAGTGCAAAAGCAGGAAAGGCCCGGCAGGTGCAAAGAAAATGTCACTTGAATTGAAGTTGCGATACTGGGTGCTTTGACCGAGACAGGAATGCATTGGGGTTTCCTTACATAAGAAGATTATGGCGTGAGTGAGAGGGAGCTGCTGTATTTTTAGGAAGCAAAGTGCCCCTAACCATCAGATAAGCAATTCTCACTTATGGAGTTTGAATTTTTTTTTTTTTTTTTTTACTACTATACTATCAAATACAATGCATTATCCTCTGATTTATCCATATGCCTTTAATTTTTTTTTTTTTTTTTTCAGAAAAAGGATGAGCTTCAGGTTGCTCTGACTTGGTTAACCATGAATTCAGTGATATTTTTTTCTTGCAGCTCTATGTAGCCGTGTTTCTCACTGCATCAAAACAGGTGAAAGCTTGAAACCACGTTTATCAGGACTTAAGTCCATGACATTCCCAGGCAGAAAAAAAAGGAATATTGCATCACAGAATGGATATATTACCAAACAGGTGTCTCTGCCTCCACCCATGAGTCCAGCACACATCATGTTGGAAGACAGTGCATTTCCATACGACTGCTGACACTCTTTCTGGTCTATGATGTTCACTGCAGCTTTCTGGAGGAGGTTGGTTAATGAACCTGTGCAAACAAACAATGTTATTAGTGTAATAGTTCATTCATGCATATTCACAAAGATTTATTCTGACTGCTAAACTTTCAAATGTCCTCCGTTGCTTTTACAACCACATTAAAATCGATTCACCTCCATTATAGTGATGTGGTGAATACCTAGTAAATAAAAGACACTGCCAGATTTTGAGAGAGAAATAATATTTGAAAACTGTTCTCATAATATAAATGTGAGAAGCAAATATTTAAATAGATGTTACTGCTTTGTTATTAATCAAAATTTAGGTGATTTTAAAATCAAAAAGGGAATGTTTGGTATTAGTTCATGTTTCTCATTTGTTTATTAATATATTGAGACATCTATAGACAGATTTATTTTGCAGCTATAGTCATTATTTATTTATTTATTTTTTATAATTGCATAAGACCTTAAAGCTATGTGAAGGATGTGCTACAATTTCCCATTTAGTTTTCATCTGATTGGTGTTATTTCTGTTACCTCCTTCTCTCATGGATCCCCAGCCGGTGATGTAGCACTCTGCATTAGTCAAGAAATTGTGCACAGGCGAGGGAAGGCAGACGGACTGGATGGTGTAAGACATGGGCGCTGGGAGTGCCAGCTCCAGCAGAGCCACGTCATGGTCCATGTTGGTGCCATTGAAAGCAGGGTGAAGGATCACTCTCTGGATTGGAATAACAAGGGCTCCGAGCCCAGAGCGCAGCACAGATCCCAGGCTCACAGCCCAGTTATTGGGACTGGAGTCACTGGGTATGGGTTATAGGAGGAATGAAGGTCAGTACAACGAAACCGAAGGGGTTGTTGTCTCTGTATGTGTGAAAGTAAATGAACACATTACCTTTTGAAGCAGTGGGCTGCAGTCAGTAACCATCGACTGTGAATGAGTGTTGCACCACAGCGATGAAGTCTTTGGTAGTGAAGGCTGCCAATCCACGGCCACTCTCCCCGACGAGCCGTCACTCCACCCACAATCCTATGGGAGCCCAATGCGGGACGCACGCCGCAGTCTGTAACCAAAGCACATCTCAGAAACACATCTTTTAAAAACAGAATACACCATCCACATATTTCTGCTCACCACAGTTTCTCTCATCGGCCCCATTGGGGCAGTCGGGAACACTGTCACACTCTGGGTTCAGCTTGCTGATGCACATATTGGGACCACACTGAAAGTTTCCGCTGCAATTCACCACTGGTGGAAACAACAGAAATATTTAACAATAGATTGATGTTGTATCTTTAGCCGATTTCATCTCTTTGTCATGACATCATATGAATTAGGATTTGTAAATAAATAGTTTTCCGGATGTCTTTACCAGATAGTTGAATTGATGGCGACACGTCTACGGTCACAGTCCTGGGTACTGGTGGGTTATTGGGGGTCTTCTCTGTTATTGGAACGGCAGGAGTAGTTACACGCTGGGTGTAATCATGGACGATGCTGGGATCTGCGTGTCCGAGGATCCAGCTGCGGAGCCTGGTGATCCGAGAGTAAACCCCAGGCTTGTTGATCTGGGCACAGCCCACACCCCAGCTCACCACCCCAGCCAAGAAGAACCGTCCTGGGGCCGATTCACACACGAGAGGCCCTCCAGAGTCGCCCTGCATGACACACACAACCAATGGATGTTTAAAATCACCTCCAAATGAATCCAGTGAAAATGTGATGATTTTAAAATTTGGAAGGTTTGTAGATCATGGAGATGGTTTTTCCCAGCATGTATTATTTTTCTTTCAAGAAGTAACTGAAATTTAGTTTTTTAATAATAAAAATAAATGGAGGGTGAGAAAAACGAATCACTTTATTAAAAGTGTCTGAATGGAATGAAGACAAATAAACACATTATAAGAATAGCTTCCATGCAAATTTTGAAGATAAAAGATATATAGTATACTTTAAAATTCAAGCATTTACTGTATCTAGGTCTTTATTGAATATGGTTCCTGGAAAGTCACTGACTATAAAAATTCATATTAGGAAAAAATTACAACTTGCCAGTTGAGAAGCGCACAATGTAATGGTGTGTGCGTGTGTGTGTGTGTGTGTGTGTGTGTGTGTGTGTGTGTGCGTGTGTGTGTGTGCAGGTTGCCCATTACTTTCAACTGAAACTGACCTTCAAATTAAATTGTGATTTGTGTATTCTTACTGACTGATTTTTGTGACTCATGACTAATCTTTCCTGTAGATTTTTCCCTACATGCTCATCCTAACCACAGTTGTAGAAAAATAAAATTCTAATATACATAATATACATAAATATATAAAATGTATAAATTTTTATAAATATATACATAATATACATAAATAATACATATTAAATAAATAAAAGTATTGACCTATAATTCTTTAAGGCTGTACTCTTTACCTTTGTTATTTAACATGCCAACCTAAATGAAAAGGGCATGACAAATTGCCTAACTTATATTTTTTTAGCGTGGAACCGAGGTTATTATATAGGTTTGGTCCTACTTATGGATTCAAAATAGAAAAGAAGTCATAATCATCAATGTTTACTTGCTACTCTTCCCTGAGAAAGGAAAATAATGCCTGTGATATTGGACCCAATATGTGATAATGTGATATTGTTTTCACTGAAGCTATAGAAACATACACTGACCTGACAAGAGTCCACCTTGCCTTGCAGGAATCCAGCACACATCATGTTGTGGGTAACAGCACCTCTGTACACAGACGATTTATTGCACACCTTGGAATCAATGATTTTCACCAGTGCTTTCTGAAGTGTGGACGCCCCATCAACTGAACAGCAGAGGACATAACAAATGATTCAGTCATTAGTCCCACCGATCATATTTAAACATGTTATTTAACTACACTCCAAAAATATGGTTGTATTGTGAAAGCATGCAACCTTCATTAAAATTTGAATTATTCAATTGATGTGTTGGTGTATAATGATTGCGTGTAGACTCACAGTCAAACTGAGTGAGCGCGCCCCATCCTGACACGATGCAGCTCTGCCCCGGGGCAAATACGTGAGACAGGGAGGGCAGGCATACGGGCTGGATGTAGGGGCTGAAGGTAATCGGAGTCTCCAGCTCTAGCACGCTCACGTCATTGTCATTGGTCATAGGGTTATAATCAGGAGATGAAAGTAAGGACTTCACATTGATGATTTTGGACTCAGACTCCTCGCCGTTCACAAGTCTTGCCCCAACCAAGGCTTTCCAGCTTTTGGGGTTGTTTTCACTAAGACAAAAAAAAAGAAAAAGAGGGTTAACACAAATATCATCTACAGGTCGATCACGCATGATGCAGGTGCAGACCTGGTTACATTTAAATCAAATGTGTATGACAAATATCTAAACTGTATGTCAAAATAAATATCTAAACAAACACAGAAATAACTCAAACCTAAAATAACGATTCCTACAAAAACAGCAGCAATGAAAGAAGAAGAAGGAAAAGAAGATATAACACTGATTTAATAATCAGCAGGTTCCAAATAGATCAGGCATGACCAAAGTCTTGCTCAAGGGCCAATTGTTATTGACCCTCCAATTTTATAAATGTTACATTTTTATGGCACAAACAAAATATATTCATCAATTTTTCAAATCAATGCGTTAGTAAAACGGTTTTGCAAATATATACAAATTATGTATTTTGTGGTCCAATCAAAACTTGTCTACTCAGTCATTCTTAATTCTATGCTTTGCAGATAGCATGATGCCATTTTCCCCTGGAAGGCAGCTGTACAATATGTGTGTGGCTAACCTGTAACCCTTTGGCAGGAAAACAAAGACAAAGAAAAGAGAAGAGAAGAAAAGCCGTATCATAGCCCACCCCTCGAAGCAGTGCGCTGCACTGACAAGCCAGCGCTCGTTAATGATGGACGCTCCGCAGATATGTTGTCCATGAAGCCTCAGGCTGACCTGCCAAGGCAGTTCACCTTCACGAGCATCTTCACCGCCCACAATACGATTCACCATGTCAGGGACCATACGCTGACCACAGGCTGAGGGTTCAGATATGTAAGAAATGACAAAAAACCTCGGGGTTAGTCAAGTAGGAAGTAATTAATAGTATCTGAACATGTAAAGTCTGTCTCAGTATTTTTCGATTACCAGAAAATAAACGGTGAGTGGCAAAATGGATTTCACTCATTCAGTGCTTTTCCACTGATTTACCTGCCTCCAAAGCACCTCAAATGTTAGTCACATTCATCCGTTCATACACGCATTCGCACACTGATGTTGGCAGCTGCCATGCAAAGCATTCAGTCCATCCATTAAGAGCAGTTTGAGCTTCAGTGTCTTGCTCAAGGACACTTCAACATGTGGACAGATTAGAGATCAAACCTTAAACCTTCCACCTGAGACAATAAACACATGATATCATGGAGCTATTTCTGACAGTTTTGTCATTTAGTTTTATGAAGCACGTACCACAGTGAGCTTCATCGGATCCGTCAGCGCAGTCGGGGATAGAGTCACACTCTGGATTTACTTTGGTGACACACTCTCCACTATCACAGGTGAACGTATTATCAGGACACCTGGCTACAGAGGAGAGAAACAGACGGGCAGTAAAGGAAAAGCCAGAACATGAATAAGATTAATAAAAAAAAAAAGACGACAATAGCTTTTTCATGTTAAATCTGAGACGTTTCTTCAAAGAAGAGAAAAAGCACACTTTTCTGGTTGAGTAAAGAATTTACAACACACTAGATTATCAGAGGAATGCTCTAAAACTAACAGAGGAATGTTCTGGTGGGAAATTCATAGTTGCATCTGACTGTAATTTGATCACCACAACGTTGTAAAGGAACCACAGGGTTACAAACACCTGCAATAATTTTTTCACACATTGTTTCTCAATAGAGAACATGTAACATGAATGTTTTGCATGTGAGAGAGAAAAAGAATAACATTGGTGGGTCGTCTTACCAATCATATCCTCTCCAATAGTATAAAATGATTTCCCACTGGCTCCTAGGGATTAATCAGAACACCATTAGACGCAGTGATTTCCATCAGTCCCACCTGCACTGCTGGGGTCTTTTTTTTTCCATTATTGCTATTATACACATCAACTGGTCAGAGAAAAGTCAACAGGCGATAGCATAACTTTACTACCGAGTAAAACGATGGTGTTGATCTGTCCGAACCCCGGCACCTCCAGAGGATTGCCGTGCATTGCCGAGTTGAGGCCTGCTCTCAGCAAGTCCTGTAGAAAGGTGTCTGAATACTGCTGGATCTTGGACACCCAGAACACCAGCTTGAACGTCACCATCACATTACCATCATTGTTACTGGCAAGATAAGTGGGGAAAAAAAAGTTTCCTTCATATGGTCCATTTTGTGTCAGTTTGAATAGACGATTGAAGATGTGCTTACCCAAAGGCAACAATACGGCAGTCAGCATAGTGATGTGATATAGATGAGGCAGTGAAGGTGTTTTTAATCTGAACATAATGATAATAATGAAATCAGAATTGAAAAAAAAAACAAAAAACAACAGGTTACAAGAATAGAGAAGAAACGATGGACTCTTTTCTGAAAAACAGCACTAACCTTAGCCTTCAAAACTGAGGACAGCATTATGGAGAAACCGGAATTCTCATCCCGTAGAACTGGGTCATACTTCAGTCCTTTCAGCTCCACTGTCTCCATGAAGTAATGCTGCTCCTGCACAAGATATGCTGCCAAAGAAAGACAAAAAAATGGTATGCATAAAGACACGTGTAATTAAGGAATGTTAACATGTCCTCGAGGGGTTATCTGAATGAAACATGTACTGTGTGTGTAATTCAAAATGTGTTAACAACTTATGGATGTTCAAGTGTATTTTACAAAAGCTGAGCTATTTGTGATATTTGTGTTTACTTACTAACCTACAGCAAGGCCTACAAGTACACCAATAATAAGGAAGAAGAGGACGATGAGTACGAGCATGCTCCTGTAGCAGGTGGGGGTGAAGGGAGAAGCAGCTCCCGAGGATGGCCATGGTCCTCCTCCTCCCTCTTTCTTCATCTCCATGCTGGATTCACAACACCAGTTTCACAGCTCACTTTCAAAAGTCTTCAGTCTCATAATGCCTGATTCAGAAATAGATAAACAGTTGCTGCAAAAGATACACAACTTTATGAGTTACAATTGAATGTGACATTATATGACTCTCTAACTCAACAAAACAATAAAGATGTTTAGATGTGCCAGTATAATACCTAAATATACAGGGTACAATCAAACCTTCTATACAAATACAAACATACAACACTGTATCATATCAAAGATCAGTTCACTGTGTCCTCAGTGATTAATGACTGTGTTTCAAACAATGTGTGAACCTACTTTAGGACAATCTAAACCTACAGATAACAGAAGAAAAATCCACTTCCATGATTTTTTTCCTCCTTCTGAATGAGTAAAGCACAGCTGCTAAAGTAATTAATAGAATCATGAATCAAATATTTGATTGGCAGTATTTCAAAACTGAACTGAGTATAAGGAGTAGAGTAAATAAAGGATCACAAGTTATAAACTCATCAAAACGGAACAGAAACATCAAACTTTGGGTTAATAATAAACAGCTGATACCTAGGAGGGAACAGTTCCGTGGTGAAAAAAAGGACAGAGTTAAAAACAAACATTTCCCCCCTTTTTTTCAGGCAGACCTGGGCTTGTGAGATCTGTAAATGAAGCAGGGTGCATGAGTGCAGGTGCGGCGCGCAGCACTCACTGCAGCGCTGAACAATACGGGCTTTATGTGCGCAGGTAGACTCACTCACCCTTTTCTTCAGCGATTGCTCTGAAGCGCCGACATCCACTACGTCCTGCACAAGAACAGAAACACGGAGGAAAAACAGGACGGATGCAGGCACGGGTCCGCTTTTTGTCTCACCTGTGCGGGGCGTGTCCGCTGCGTCCTGCCGGTCACTCGCGTTTGGTGTTTACTTGAAGGAGTGGACCGTGGGCTTTACAAATACCCTCCCGACCCTCTTTTCATCCGTCTTGATCCCTTCAGTCACACCCAGGTGTGCAAATGTATTTTTACGGTCAGCTCAGGGTTCCCATAGGCTTCAGGTAAATAGTGAGCAGCTCCTATAATCCTCAGTCAGGCTCGGTGCTCAGTCTGTGCTCCATTGACACAGTGACTGAGCAGCAGAGGAGGAGCGAAGCCCCCCTGGATCTGCCTTTCAGTCCTGGCTCTAAGATCTGCTCACACCTGCCAAATCTTCGGGGTCTTTCCACTGGGTTACAGCTCCTGTAAACTAGTTCAGGTGTCTCTGCGTGACTTTATTGACTCACTGTGGACTCTGGACAGGTCTCCAGGCCATCACAGGACATCACCGGGTCACCAGTTAACCTCCAGTGTATGTTATAGAGCCTGAAGGAGGCCCAGGTGTGGGAGAAACTGCATAAAGAAAGGCACTGCATTCGAACCCACATCCTTCTCACTGTGGGCTGTCAGAGTGCTAACCACTGTTCCACACTGTGGAAAAAGAAAATGTGAGAAGCAAAAATATCCATAAATGGCTAAAATATCTAGAATCAGCAAAAAGGAAAAAGTATAACAGAAAAAAAAAAAAACTACTCTAAAAACCCAACAACATTAGTGGAATTGCTAAAAGTAATTCAAAATGGTAAAACAGTTCAAGTTTTTAAAACATCTGAAAAGAGTTTACAATCAACAGTTAGAACTGTTTAAATTCTTCAAAAAAAAAAAAAAAAACACCTTTAAAAAGAGATTAAATTACTGAACAAAACGTATTCATGACACTTCAATTCAGCATGAGACAATTTTTCCATACATGAAGGCACAGGGTGGACATGCGTACACACACACACACACACACACACACACACACACACACACACACACACACACACACACACACACACACACACACACACACACACACACACACACACACACACACACAGCAAATTAAAGTCAAACCTGAAAAAAAGAATTTATACTATAATGCAAGAGCACAAATTACTACGCCACCAAAAAGAACATCTTTGACATGTTTTGGTTGTGATGATGGTTGCAGGTTTAAAAATCAAATTACTATTCTGTGTAATGTTATAGTGAAAATGTTTTATTTTCATGAGTCATAAATTACAATAATGAAGACTTGAACAAAAAATTGGCTTGAAATCTTTCAAGTTATCTGTAATTAAGATAGATGTAAGTTTCACTGTTGATTTAAATTACTTTTTTTAAATTGTAATTTATGAGATACCAGTGAAGGTAATTATTTTTAGCACTTTAGTTGCCAAAGCTGTCCGTCCCTGGGAGAGGGATCCCTCCATACTGTGGTTCTCCCCAAGATTTCTTCTTTTCCCACTGGGTTTTTGGAGTTTTTTCTTGCCGGATGTGAGGGTCGAAGGCGGTGGTTGCTTCGTTCTGTCTCGTTACTGTAAATATTGACATATTACCATTATGCTTATTCACTGTTTTTACTTTACCGACCAATGTAACATCTTGAAGCCCTCTGAGGCAACTGTTGTTGTGATACTGGGCTATACAAAAATAAATTGATTGAAATTGATCGATAGAGTTTGCTGGCTTTTGGGAAAAACCCTCATGATTGTTTGTATAAAGTTTTCCACACCAAGTCCCAACAATATAGTAAACAAGCTTTGTGATTCTATCCCTTTGCTTAAGGCACTAAACCCACAAGTGTCTTTGTCTGTTTACACAACCTTTAAATACTTAAGACTACAAATTCCAGTTTATGCATGAAAAGAAGGCGGTGCTATACATTGCTCTGTGGAATGACTGACTGCACCCATGAATTAATTACAGCCAGAGGATGAGAAGTTTTTTTTTTTTTTTTTTAGATTAAGATTATCTTAGCATTCTTTATGAATAAGTATGTAGGAGCAGCAGACGGTAATGAGCACCACCTAACCATGGCGCTTTGAAATTGTGTGAGTCTAGAGAGGCAGCAGTGGAAAGAGCCCAAGGAGTCTGTCAGCCTTTCTGGATACTGTACAGGTCATCAATCTGCTAAATAATGCATTACTTAGGATCACCTTTGTGTAAAATAAAAGAGAAGAACCCAGCATGCACTTCATTTTGACTTTATTTTCTTATCAAAAACAAAAGTCATTGTTTCAACAAATTGAGAATGCAGTGACAAGTTAGAAAGCTAAACAGCCCAGAGGGACCCTGAGCCGCGTACAGACCAGCCAAGAAATTAAATCTTTACAGCTGTGCCAGAATGATACTCTGGGTCAATGATAAAACAAAGAACAATAAAAGGTGTGCATTTTGAATTCCTAACTTACAGCTATCACCCCTATAACATGTGGGCGCATCGCAACAAAAATATTTGCACAAAAATGAAACTGAAGTGCAAAAGTCTTTACCGATTAACAAAATTTGTTGCATGCACTACAATAATGGTAGAAACAAATACAAAAGTTGAAAAGGCAAAAAAAAAAAAAAAAGAAGAAGAAGCATGTGCATGATTTTTTTTCCCCACCCATGATTTTTGTTAACCATCCTGCTGCTGTATAAAAGGGTTTGGTATGGCCTCCATGCCATCCTGAGGGCAGATGAGCACGACTGAGGTCCCTCTGCAAACCACCAGCCCCAGCTGCCTGGTGTCTTCTGTCAGCTTCAGCTGGTCATCTGGATCTGAAGAACAGACACAAAAGGAAAACATCACGGTAAAAGACCTGTTTGTTCTCAAAGAATTTCAGCTTCATCAAAATGATTTAGGTTTCAAGTTTGGCTGACAGAGTTGAAAAAAGTTGTATATAGATTTCAATGCACCTTTCAAACATTACTGCAATGTATAAAGACTTTGGACAGCATGAGTCATTAAGGTACATGCTCAACTTAAATGACTGCAGTTTATTTCAAACCCCTCCAAAACTCTCATCTTTAAGCAAAATATAGCAGCAGCGTCACTTTAAGCATCAGTAACTACACTGCGCCGAGTCTTTAGGTCTCATATTTGGAACTTCTCAGCAGCCACTGGAGTTATGAGGGTCATCAAGAAATAGTTTCCAATTGTTAAGACTGCGTGTGTCCTCAAATCCAAATCAGTAACCGCTGGATGAAGAAAAGCATCTGTCCACGGAAAAGAGGATTTGTGTTGACTTACCACGCATGTACTCAATTGTTCCGTCGAGCACCAGGTTCAGCAAAGGATCAAACCCTTTAAGGACGCCACTGGCTGAGAATTAAACATAAACTTTAATCAATAAAAGCCTAAAAGTGGAAATGTTTGAAGATGAAGTCCAAATGGTTTCAATGGGCTTTGTTAGCATCGCGTTAATCCGACTCATCCCCACCTTCACGTCCACCTTGGAATTTCACACGGATCGGCTTGTCGATGTATTTGGACAAATCGAAGATGCTTTCCTTTTTCTTCTTCTCCTTTTCCTGCAAAGAGTAAAACAATGCTGTTATTATTCCCATGAGACAGAGAGGCAGTGGGACGCAAGATGATCCGGACCAAGCAGACCGTAAGCCGCCAGTAAAACGGAGGACTTAACAACGCGGCCAGTATTGCAGGTTATATTTGAATTATACGGTCAGTAAGTAACAAAGAGCAATTAAATCGGTAGAAAAGCGACTGAATGTTTGAATGATAGCGTACGACGCACGCACTCACCGCCATGGCTGCTGTGTGACCCGGAAGTAATCTGATTCTCCTTTAACGCACAGGCGGAGCTGACGTCAGACCTCAATCATTTCTGCCGCGAGCGCTCATGATTTTATGCACCTTGTTTAAAAGTAAACAATGTTAAAACATTTTTTAGGACCAAAATAAGGAAATAGAATTCATAGTTAATTCGGCAGCTCTAACTTGAAAATTTCACTTTGGAAAATGTGAACCGGAACTTTAAAGAGTTCTATGAAGAGAATTTGAAGAATACATTAAAAAATTAAATAATATAAACTCAAAAAAGCAATGTAACTCTCAAAAAAACTCTTACAAAAATGTTCTTTGTGCTGTCCTATCTCCTTTATATTTTTATTATATTGTTTATTCCCAAAATATAAAGACAGATATATAAATTTATCTGTCCTTTAGGATTCAAAAATTAACAGCCTGTACTCGATATAGAGGGTAAGGCTGCCAAATTTTATTTACTACTGTGAGCACTTGCAAGTCAAAATCGTTTATTTGTGCTATGTTTGCGCAACTTTTTATTTTTTCTTTGTTCAATAAAGTTCTGTTTTTTTAAGTACTAATGATTTTATTCACTGGTTTAACTGGTTTCTAAATGCCATAACAAAACACCCATTGTTAAATTATCTGATTTAAAAGCCTGGATTGCCAGCAGATCCAAACTTTAAGACTGACCTATATTTTCCCTTGCTGTTTTGTCCATGTGGAGGAAAGTCTATTAATACCACCAGTATGTGTGTTGTAAAGCAGAAGGAGGGGAGGCATTCTGCACAAGACAGCAGCTGTGGCTGTTTGCTCTGTCATGGCCTGCAGATCTGACGCTGAACTGAAAACTCAGAGTGTTAAACTGACACTCATTTCTGGGCAAAGAGACAAACAGGAAGATGAATCTTCTTTCTCAGGAGAGGACTCTGAACTTGGTGTTATCCCTGATGCTGTTCTACAAGTGCAAGGAGAGAATTTCTATGTGAATCGTCAATATCTGTCCCTCCAGAGCCCCTACTTCAGGGCTCTGTTTTTCGGCTGTGGTGTGGAGAGCAACAGAAGCCAGGTGGAAATTAAAGGCGTGCAGCTGCAACATTTCAGGGCCTTGATGGACTACAGCAGAACGTGCAACCTAACTTTGGAAAGAGAGAATGTTCTGGGCATTCTTGAGACTGCAGACTTTTTGCAACTGGATCGAGCTAGACTGCTGTGCTGCAAGTTTCTTGAGCGTGAACTGCACCTCACTAATTGTCTGGGAATGATGGCCTATGCCTGGCAGCTGGGTTGCAAACAGCTTTACACTGCAGCTAGACATGTGGCCCTCACACACTTCTCCGCTATCATTTCTGAAGAGGATTTTTTGTCCCTTTCCAAGGACACACTAGCAGCTCTATTAGCCAGTGATGACCTGGCTATTTCTCATGATGACTTAGCCCTGGAGGCCACCTTGCGTTGGGTTTCATTTGACCCCAAACGAGAAGAATATTTCCTGGAGCTCATTGAGCTGGTGAGACCAGAGTCTCTGTCTTTGCCTTTTATTACTGATCTTTTGACCAGAATGAAAAGTTCTGACCCCAGAGCTAAGCTCATATGCAAGCTGAATGAGCATTTTCCAGCATCTTGGTCGGTGGGCAGGTCAGTTAAAAGGACCAAGGGCAGAGAGACTCTGTATGTTCTGGGTGGACCTCACGATCAGGAGCAACAGGCACTGTACCAGTTCCACCCAGTGAGTGGTCGATGGCAGTGCTGTGCATCTCTGCAGAGGAAGAACCTTACACAGTACTCTGTTGCAGCAGTAGGTAAAGTGTGCATTGATGCTGATTGTGTGGATAAAGAAGGCAGTAGTAATCAAACTGCTAATGAATAAGAAGCCAAATAAGTATTTTTTTCTTCTGATTTTATTCTTGTGGACATTGTAATTTGAAATTATATTCTATTTTGTTTTCTCATTACTCCTTCAGGAGACAGTTTATTTGTAACAGGTGGATACTACCGAGATGTGCTGTGGTTCAGTGTGGACTGGGTCAGGATATACGAGTGTGCAAACCAGCGCTGGGTGGATGGTCCAGCCCTGCAGAAATCCAGACACAGCCACTGCTCCATCGGCTTGGATTCAGTGCTATATGTCGTGGGTGGCAGCATGGACGAAGGGCTTGTGGCTGATGTAGAAAGGTTGGTCCTGGGGTCACAGGAGGGCTGGGAGGGAGTGAGCCCCATGATCAAGGCTGTGGAGAGGGCAGCCACTGTAGCAATGGATCTGTGTATCTATGTGGCATGTGGCCTGGATGAAAATGGAGAGGCGTATGGTGGAATTCAGAGGTACCTGGTGAAGGAGGATCAGTGGGATGTGATATCTTTTTCTCCATTTCCACGGTGAGTGAAATTACAGCAATTCATTAGCTGTTTTACACATGATAGAAATGTGAAACATGTTTTGTTGGTATTCTTTTCTCCAGAACAAGCAAGATATTTGATTCAAAATTAATATTTTTCCCAGATATGACCTAGTTGCCACAGAGCTCAATGGCGCTCTCTACCTGTTTGGAGGTCAACCCCTACGCTATGACCTGGAGACAGATGAGTGGAATGTCGTAGAGGAAGAGTGTCTGCACGGAAAGTTCTTTTGTGGTTGCACCACAGTCAGCGGACAGATATATCTGGTCAGTGAAAGGAAGAGCAACAAAGCAGTCCCAAACATGATCCTGCTAGACCCTTACATCGACACCTGTATAGAAGTAGATGATGCCATACCTTGTCCCGTGCCCATCAAAGGCTGTGTTACAATGAAAATGGTCACATGATGATGTATTGAAATTAATCGGAATTACAGGACCAATCAGCATTATTTTTCACAATATACCAATTGATTTAAAGTATTGGATTACGCCGCACGCATGGAGCCAACCCAGTGTATCCAACGGTCCTAATATTTCAGTGCATGATTTTCAATCAAACAGATCTGTCTCTAAATGGACAAGAGTCAAAATGCTTTCTGTAACTGTACCTTTATTAGCCCATAAACCAGTGACCTCTTTGTTGTGGAAATTCTATGATGTGCCACTCACAGCCTTGGGTAAAAAAGAATCCTCAATGAATGGCCTTTTGAAAGTTTTATTTGGAGTGCCGGAGTCATACAGACAGCCGGCCTGCCTGCATGAAGAAATCCATCTGAGAGACATACACAGAAGAAAAAAACTTATACACCTTCCAAGTTGGGGGGAGTCGAGAACAGGTTCTGGGCATTTTAGAGGAAAACAACCTTAGAAGACAATGCAGCCATTGTCTTATTATTTTATCAGAAAATTTTCCAGGCCTGAATCTGAATGTAATACGAGTCTTGTGTGTTATTAAAAACAATGTATCATGAAGCTAACTGTTAGTACAAAAGGAGCATTCAGTCATATGGGTTAACTATTATCAGAAAGAACACGAAAACACTATATTTCATTTTACCATAACACTTAGTATGATTATTCTTTTTTCCGATATGAATCTAGACTCAAACTGTGTGAACTAGTCAGACTAGATGAATGAATTGATGTATGAATAGACTTCTCTTCATCATACTAACAATGTGAATTGTGTGTGTATTCAGTTATTTAGCCTGTGCTACACTGTGACTTTTGTTGGGCTGAATAAACAACGGCACATTCCCTTTAATGTGTAATTTCTGAATCAGGGGCATTTTATTCTGATTTTGGGATGTGTCTGTTGAAGGCATACATTCATTTAATGCAGTTTGTGCTTATATGTGTAACATAAAATAATTTATTCACAGCAGCAACATGGTCGTAACTACCTCCAAGCTCGTTTGGGGGCTGTTGTAATTGTTTATGCGAGATGCCAAATAAAATGACCCTTTTCTGTATATGAAATGTATGTTTCATGCCTCTTTGTGAAAACTCCAGTCATAGTCAGAACTGGACTTGTTTGCATCTGACCACCAACAAAGCTAAAGCTAAGACAACTGGCAGATTGTAATGAAAGACTGATCAGCAGTCTTATTAATGGTATTTAATTATAGATTATGTCGTAACTGACGACGTAATCTATAATTCTTATGACTCGTAAGAATTATTATTTGTGGGGGAACACAGATATCAAATTATGAGATATGAAATCGTCACAAATAGATGACAGTAATAATAATAACCCCCTTAAGAAGATTGTTCGCTCAGGGGGTCAGAGTAACTTGTCTAAGACTATGTCTTATAGTTTGGAATTGACATATCAATGACAACACAGGTGGAATGAAATCTCCAAAACACTACTTCTTAGACATCAAAACATTGACCCAGGCATAAACACCAAATAAACAGATACACAAAAAGCAGTGCAACAATTTCTGAGGATTTAGTAGAATAATTTATTCAAAGACTTTAAGTAACTACACAAGCGACAAAATATCCAGACACACTCATGGGTGAAAAGTCAGATGAAGGTTTGATGGACACATTTCTTCTGTCTTTGTATTTATTTTAGAAAAATGATATTCTGGGTGGTCTAAGTATTGTGTCATTTAGTGGATCAGCCCTTTAAATACCCTATGACTTTATTTCAGATCCCACTTCACACTGTGGGCTCAGTACAAACTCATCACTGTGGCTACTGCCATTATATCGTACATCGTTATACAGAAAATTAAAAGAGGTGTGCACAACAGCCAATCAACCATGAAGATTTCCTTGCTATCAACCAAAACCTTATGGGGATGAATGACATGGTGTGAATGTAAACAATGTTTGCACTTTTTAAAGTCAAAGGTATGATTAGTGACATGGACTCAAGCAGTACTGACCCACAAACCTCAATTTTTCTTCAGTGTTGTGAATGAATATATTTATTAACTTTTTGTTTCAAGTAACTTAATAGAATGAGATCTTATTAAAAATATACCATAAACATTTTATAAATAAATATATATTTTAACCTTCAAGTGAAGTTAAAAGTCCTTGTCATCTTCTGAGGCATAACGAGTTTCAACATTGTGAATAACTCCACAAATCAAGTCTGTGTGCAAACTATTCACGGCTTACTCTGGCATTGTCAGCTTGAAAAAAATATATGCAAAACATGTTCAGATAAGGCCCTTCCTTTGAGTTTGTTCAATAAACACAAATCTTACAAGCACACACAAACTATATATGAACAGCAGGCAAGGCACAAAACAAGAGTCCAGTGGCGCAAACCAGCAAAAATGAACTGCTTAGTAGAAAGAAAAGGCAAAAAGCAAACTTGCAAGTATGGTCCAGGTCCACATTGCTATCAGCAGTATTACTTTTTGAAGGCAGCATATTGTCAGCCAGAAAGTGTCTTCTCCACTTTAGGCACCAGGGGGCACCATATCTTTTCTAAGCAGTGAGATCAAACTGGGGGGCTCCTATCAAAAAAAAAAAAGAATATATCTTCATGTTTCCTCAGAGATCTGATCTGTGCTGTGGCATTTTGATAATTTGCCACAGATTGCAAAAATGATCCTCCTGCTAATTCATAAAAATAAGCTCAGTGAAGTGGGTATTCACCAGGACTTCTTGTTTTTAGTATTTACAGTCAACCATAGAAATTTGAATATTATTAAATTGCACCCTAAAATTAGCTTTCTTTAAAATATATAACATACTGCAGCGTATGTAAGAGTTTGATTTTGTATAAAAAGCCTTTAAATTTTACTATCAAGAAAAAGAAAAAAAAATTAAGAATAATTTGTTTTTACATATTTACCCCCCAAAAAGGTGACAATAAAATAAGAGGAAACTGCAGAATCTAAAATTTACAAAAACAATTGTGCACAAATTATTTCTAGATGTGAGAGGCAGCGCACTATCTCATTGTTTTTCCAATTATAACTTTTTCTTCAAGCAGCAGTATGAGTGACAGATGTGATCTAAACTCACATTATCTCTGTAGATCTACAATCATTCTTTTTTAAAGAAAAACATGATGCAGATCCACCCTGAAATCATTGATGGACCGTGATGGGTGTGCACAAGCGACGAGTATGTATCATACAGTAGAAATTAAGTTAATCTCCAACAATGAAAAGGGGGGAATGACTCATCTTTCAGTGGAGGTGGTGGGTGTTGAGGGAAACTACTCCACTATCTGGCTTTGGGTAGTCTACTGTTCATCTGCTGGGTCAGATTGTTCAGGACACAGTTGTTAGCCAGGGAGGCCAGTTTGGAGTTGATTGCACCTTTCCTTTGCGTCCAGCCACACTCTTCTGCATTTTCGTCAGGCTCTTCCTCTTCGTCATCATCCAACTCACTCTCGGCATCACTTCGTTCGTCACGTTCAACCTATGGAGACAGGAAAGGAAAAAAAAAAAAAAAAAGAATCAAGCAATTCCCAGCACCATCATTTCCAGAAAATTAAGGCATTTTTGGCTTCAACAATGCAATCCTCTCACCTTGCCTAGAAACACGAACTTGTAGACCATACGCAGGATCAGATAGGCCCAGAAGATGTGCAGTGCTTGAAGGACTAATAGCAGAGAATTAAAGAAATAATAGCCAAAGAAAGGTTGGAAGAAATCAAGAGACACCACCAGTGTTGTGTGGATGACCCTGCAAAACACAAATATAAACTAGTCAGATTTGCTTGAACTACTCCAAAGCAGAGCTTAGAGAATGTGGATTCTTTGTTTCTGTTGTTGGTTTTTACATTATGATTAAGTTGCTTTAGGAAAGAGTGATAATCCAGTCTGAGTCATACAAATGAGCTTTCTCGTATGACGGTTAGTACTCTAACTCCACAGGAAAAAAGAAAAAAGAAATAAAAGTGAGATTGAGTCTGAGCTGGCTAAATTCCTGCAAGGCGTGAATGTGAGTGTTTTTTGTTGTCTGTCTGTCTGCGATGGACTGGAGACATGTCCAGGTTGTGTTTTGACGGGAATCAGCAGGACTCGGTTTCCGTCCTGCATTTAAATCAAACTTTAAAGACGATTTCTTAAATTATTTAAAAAAAATATCGTAATATGTACATTTACATCAACAATGTAAAATCACACAAGAGATGCCGAGCTGTAAAGAGATAATTAGGATACAGAAGTTTGATTGATAATTGGCTTTTACTAGCAACGCCTGCCGTCGCTGTCGTCACTTCCCAAATAACACACCGAGGAAGTGTACAGTTCTTTTGGTGCGTACTGGCCAGCATTTGCAATGAAGTCAGAAAAGCTGCCAAATGCTTGAGTTGTGTTGTTAATCCATAATAAATCTGAAGTGCGTTCGCAGCATCTTACCAGCCAGGAAACACCACGAGCCTTGTGATGAGGAAGACCAGAGCGAAGATGACAAACAGCGAGTCGCATGTCCTCGTCCACACAGCGTAGTGAAACATCTTTGCAGACTATAGCAAGAAAAGGGTATAAAGAAATTATTTTTAGTTATTTCAGAGAGGAAATTTTCAGATTTTTGAATAGTTGACAGTCTGTCAGAACCCACTGAAAACAATAGTTTTTCAGCTGGTACAGTTTTCCAAAAATAATTAAGAGCCCAAAATGTTTTTTAATACACCAAACTCATATTGAAGTTGAAATGCTGAAAACATTTATCTTTGGTGTATCAAGAAGTCTGTATTTCCTGGAACCACATGATGAAATCTCACCCAAGAATCCTACTTTCCTGTAAATTTTAACGTAACTAAGTTTCCGAGTTGTGCTTGTGGTGACACGACTAGCTAAACATGTTTTCTCTGTACTGAGATGCCAATCCTGATTTCCAGATGTTATCAGCAAAATGTGACACACTCTGAGTCATATGACCAAACACAATAGGCATGTTGTAAGACTGTCAGGTAAAACAGTTACAGGCACACTGGGTACCACAGACCGCAATGCTTTTTTGAGCACAGGTCACTGCAGGAAGCAAAAAAACAAAACAAAATAAAAACCCAGACAAATGCAATGCGAAGTATTCAAGACAGGTGTCGTATGACCTTTGAGCAAGGCTTTGGCATTTCCAAGCTTTGCACATCCCGTGCTCTCCAGTAGCATGTTTGAAGATTGTGATCAGTGTGTAAGTACTGAAAAAATAAATAAAATGAAATTTGAATCAACTAATAATGATTTACCTCCAGAAGGAAGTCAGAGGAGTCGTGCACCAGCATCACCAGTGTGCCGACTCTCACATAGTTGGCACAGTAAGAGAAGCCAATGAGGAAGATGGTGGCGATGTGATGAATTACCTGCTCCTTGAAATCCTGGAGAATGAACACAGACCACACAGTTTGAGAAACGCAAACTGGAACTGAAAATAATCTTCGGACAATTCATTGGTGGGGTTGTGAAACAGTTTAATTCCGAGTTAGGGAAAAACAAGATTTACACAAATTGCCTTTACTTTCTTGTGTGAAACTCAGCACAGCAACTTGTGGACTTACAAATGACAGAAAGCTACTTAAATGTTTTTCACTCAAACTCAAGCAAACTGTCTGAAACCACATTGGAGGGTTTACATACAAACAGGAGCAATACAGTTAGTATTTGTGTAAAAGTTATATTTTTCTTATTTGAGAAGTTAAATTAAGAGCATGCAAAGAATAAAATTACGTTTCTTAAGAGAAAACAGTGTGATCTTCTCTTCGGCAAATTATCTAAATTACTGTTGTAGCAGTATGCAAAGTTATGATGTAACAACTGGGCTGATAATCCATAATAATCTGGATTAAATTGTGCAAGAAAAAAAACAGCATTGGGGTTACAATGTGCACACAATGTGTTCTTCCCAATCAACTGCTGATTTCAATTTTAGACAAAAATTAGACAAAAAATACAGAAAATATGATGTTGCTGAAGGACTGATGATGAACATTTGCATGAGATGCTCGTCTTTACGGTTAGTTGTTTGGGTGGGATCTCTTCATCAGTCAAACTCATACTCACTTTTCGCTTGATGTCCACAGAGACACACAGAAGCAGAGACAAGTAGAAAGCCAGTTCCAACATGTAATACCAGTAATGAGCCTCGGCCACGGGCTGAAGAAAGACACGAAGAGAGCACCGAAAAGTCAGATTTTCAATTCAGTGGTTATGTGGCAGAAGCATAAGTTTTTTATGCTTATTGGCCACAAAAAAACTTAGTTTTTTTCATGCTGCGACATTTACAGGCAGTAAACATTAAAAACTGTGAATCTTTTTTCATCTACTGTATATAGAGTTAAAATGCTGAAAAGAATAGAATCAACCTATAAAGCAGACTCACTTTTGCTACCCATGCAAGAGTTTACTGAAAAAGACTTGAGAGCTGAGGAGGTAACGAGACCCCCTAAAGAGCCTTTTGTTCCAAACCCACCCTGCAGCCCCACCACAGCTTCACCTGTCTGCAAGCTGTGTGTGTGGAAATAGAACAACTGTAGATCACCTTGGCAATTCAGAGGCTGGATATGAAAACCTCTTCAAGTTCAATTTCTGAACATTTCAATTACAGAACTGTTGGCATGTTTTCAAAAAGAGGAAGTGTTTTAGCCGGAGGAAGTCACGGTGCACTATCTCCAGTGAAAACACTGGATGAAGACACAACATTCAAAGTTAACAGCAATACAATGGTAGGAAGTTCAATGGAGCATTCGACCCCTAAAAACACATCCTTTCTGCCTGTCAGAGGCCACAAGCCCTCAGAAGAGGATACAAGGGTAACAGCAGTATTGCCTGCAGGAGCTGTAATCAGCCACACTGCAGACAGAAACAGCTGCGGTTTTACTTTTTCTTTTTTCCTTCTCGTGTTTTCTATTTGAGGCCATGACCTTGCAAAGACGGGAGGAATGCCGACGTGCAGGCATACCTAACTGTCGCCAACAGAGCAAAGATAATGATATTCAAACTCAGGGTTAAAAAAAAGGGTGCAAAAACCTGCAGAAACACAAAGCATTCAGGCCAGTGTTGCCTTTAAGGAAGTGAAGAAATGGAGATAAAGTGGATGAGTGAAGTGTGCTGGCCAGTCTGCTTTAAGGCAAAATCACTCTTCATCAACTAATTCAGTCACTGGATTTACTCCAGCTTTTGACTTTTAGTCACTGCTTTGTGCAATTATTATTGTAAGAGTCACACAGAATGAGAATCATTTGATTATTTCTATATCTATGTAGTTGTGATTTAGAGCCTGAAAAGCTGATAACTTGCTTTATCATTAATTTGTCAACACGATGCAATATGTAGCTAAACATTCTACAACAGTTACAATTTGCATAAAATATGAAGATAGTGTTTTACTTATTTAAATGAATAATAAAAAAAGGCAATAACTTAGTGTTGTAATGTAGAGCAAACTTCAGAGTGTGTACCATTACTGACCTCTGAACCATTATGGCTGACCTGAACATACAGAAGGGGAAGCTTACATACCAGTTATGAATTTACTTTATATATTTGTTTTAAATATGCATGTCATATACTTATTTTTCACTCTAGTATTTGTATTTTATTGATAAGTTGTTTGATCCCCACATTAAAGGGGTGAATTAAAATAGAATGAAAAATGTGTGCATGTGCGTGTGCGTGTGTGTGTGTGTGTGTGAGGATGGACATCAATCTATTGATAGGCTCTGTATTCAGAATCTGGTATAAATACGACGCACAGCCATAACTTCTAGGCCACTGATGATATCTATGAAATCTAAAAACTTCCAGAAAGCAGGAAAATAGAGGTTTGTGCCCATACTAGTCAATACAGAGTCCCTCAGAATGGCCACAGTATAAACATCCAGTCACATACAACTTTATACCATCAAAGACACAGTTTTCTTTAAAGTTTCTTGCCAGATATTAAAAGTTGAAATGGCCATTATATCCTCATTTTAACTCTACAGCATCACAGTGAAAAAGCAAGGCAGCGCCATCATCAAAGGGTCAATGAATATCTACAGCATGCCAGGAATATTTTAGATCACAAAAACCCAAATGCTGAGTAAAGCATCAAGTTGTTGTCGAACGATCAACTACTCACCTGCCTGGGGAAGTTTCTCCAACACTCTCTGTGTTTCCAGAACCAGGGAGTCTAAAAGATCAAGTCAATCTCATGAGATTTCACATTAAAATAAGCCTGAGTCTGTACATCAATTGAAACAAACAAAATTACAGAACACAATGCTTCTATGATACTACTTAACACAAGAAGGAAAATAGCCATACCGACAATACTGTCTTGTTCTTTAAGTGTAAGTACTTATTATATAAACAGCATAAAATAAAGGATATTATTATCTGTCAAATGAAAAAAGTGACTGACACACTTACATTAATTAAAGAGCCAAGCCCTGCTATGAATGCTACAAGGTAGAACACAAACCGCCAGCTGCATAGATAAAAATAAAGACCATTAGAGGCGTTGGTTTAATGTCGTAAACATCAGATTATCAGCAAAAACCTTTCCTCAAAAATATGTCTACTTTGCACAAACCAGTAACTTGCAGCGGTGTGGATGAGATCATTTGATGAAATCTGAAGTGAATCTGCTTTGTTACAAGGCAAAAGTAACTCACGAGGCCTCGCAGAACTTTTTGGTGTTGCTGGGTCGGTCTTGGTTCTTTCTGTGTCTAAACCATGTCTGGATCTTTCTCTGAGAGAGTCCACACTGCTTCTCCAGGCTCACACATTCATTCTGGACACACACAGATAGGAAAAAGTGTTTTAAACAGCACACAATAATCAACTGTCTCAGCTTGACATGCAAAATAAAACTTGTGATACTACTAGCTTGGCTTCATATTAGATTTATTAACAGATTTATCTTGCATTTTTTTCTTTCGACGGATCCTTAATGTCAGTCTGATGATCACTGCAACCTGATACTTGGCACAGGGTTACAATACTGCTGGGAATGTACTTGAGGGGGTCAAACTTAATGTTACACATCAAAGATCAGTAACATTCTGCATTAATGAAAAACTGAAACATGTGTATATGATGATTACAACACAATTATTATAATAATGGAATTGAGACATTTCATTGTGGCTGCAATCTTACTCACTCTCTCACACACACACACACACACACACACACACACACACACACACACACACACACACACACACACACACACACACACACACACACACACACACACACACGCACGCACGCACGCACGAATTTTTCCGATTTCATCATGAGCCTGTATTCTCGCATTTACATGGCAGAACAACACACACGCCACCTGTTGCTATAGCTTGTGGTCTATTCCACATGGAAACAAAAGCTTTGCAAATGAGGGTGCACAGGCAACAACTGAACAATACACTCATGCAACAGTGTGCCCACAGCAGCCACAGAAAGCAGAACAGAGCACGAGGAGTGGTGCTTTTAATTTGATATTTCGAGCCATGTGTTGCCCTGAGAAGTGCGCCACTCTGCTTTCCTGCACAGGAACACGTGACTGGTGTATTTTAGGATATTTATGAGTGTGTTAATAATTAAATATTCAGTAATTATTGTTATTTTGCTAATTCAGAGTTTAACACTCACATTAGTAGATTATAAGAGAAGGAATACTGATTATGAAACATAGTAATGCCATCCGAGGTGAACAGACCTGATGTGACGCCTTTTGCAGGAGGAAATGCTTTCCTCATGCTGTTGAGAGAACACGCCTATCACTAAGCATTTGAAGTCTTCTTTGAAGAGAGCATGCTGGGTGTGTGTAACACACGAACCAATTATTGTTTGTGTGACTCCTGTTTGAAGGGAATTTCCTTGAGTACCGTACTTCCTTTTTCCTTGTTCAAAACTAGCTGACAACTCATCAAAAAAGAAAAGCCCTGCTAGATACCGTGTCTGTCTACAGTAAGTGATGAGAACGTGTGTGTGTGTGTGTGTGTGTGTGTGTGTGTGTGTGTGTGTGTGTGTGTGTGTGTGTGTATGCATTCATGTGTAGTTGTATGTGTATATATGGTGGGTGGAGGTGGAAGGGAGGTGGAAATGGATTATATTTCCATTTCATGCTATGATATTCTGACGTGCTTGCTTAGAATACCTGTAAGACATATTTCCAAGAACCACTGATGAATATTATTTTATAATGCATCAAGAATTTCATTTATGTCATTATGTGCTGACACAATTTATGCACTTATTAGTTATGCCAGCACATTTCTTTAATCCTTACTAAACTGAACGCTACGCTTATCGATGCTGTTCCGTGAAATAATATAGTCTCAATCAGAAAGAGAAGAAATACAAACTTGTGATGGTGGTCGGCGATGCTGTTTGTAGAAGGCCTCGAGCTTTGGGACTGCAGGAGCTCGAACTCGAATTCGATCTTTCACACCTAAGTATCTGCTGAAGGGAACAGCGATGACCCTGAGAGGGAAGATTAAATAAGAGAAAAGCAACTAAATTTGTGTTTTTTTGAACAGTATTTTTCTCAAACAGCTCAACCAGCATTGATGTGAAAAGTCATCAACACCTGCCCAGTGTAACGTAACACAGTACAGTACGGAGCGCAGCAACAGGATAGCTCATTATGCTGCGCCTGACAGCCTGCAGAGCCGCTCCCATGGGCATATTGTGACATTCAGCCCAACAGTCTTTGTCATTAGCTGATATGGCATCAAGAGACACTTGATACATGTGAGCGTGTATGACAGAGAAGAAAGAGATGAAGTGGCAAAAAGAAGAAGGGAACACGAGCATATAAATACAGCAGAGATGGTTTAATGTATGTTTGTGTGTGTTTGTGTCCACATGCATGATCACATGTGTGTAACTCTATCGCTGAGATAATCATCCTGGACTGAGCACGGAGGGAGAGATCACAGAGAATGAGAAGGTCAGGCAGGGCAGCTTTGTACACACACACACACACACACACACACACACACACACACACACACACACACACAAAGACGGGGGCAGCACTATGGCCTGAGATGATGAGGCAAATAAAATGCAGGTCAATAGGTGCCTATTGACCTTCCAGCTGTTGTCTCCTCAGATGGCAGCAGTAGTTCAAAACCTCCTCATCCATCAAAGCACAGATGCTCACTGCTACAACGCACTTATGTTCATGTTTGTATTAGCCATATGCTATTCCCCCTCCCGCCCCAGTCTCCTGATAATATCTGTAACGTCACTATTCTGCTAATAAGTACCTGAGGAACATGCACATGTCAGAGCTGATCTTACCCAGTATTTGCCAAGCAAACCTTTATTTTTTATTTTATTTTTTTACAGGAGAACAGATAACAGAAGCATTCACAAACAAACCTATCGGTTCAGCCATCACATATCTTTGAATCTTGTCTCCGTCATGCTGAACTGCTGTACTGTTACCAGCTAAACTAGTTAAGTGTAAAAGGCTGCTGCCCTTTGCAACAGCCTTGTTTTCAATCATCAGCTCACAGTCATGCATTTCTGAATGTAAAGAAAACCTTGAGTCACTGCATGTAGAAAAGCACCAGCTGTCCATACAATATGCATCACGCATTGCTCTAAAACCACGTTTTAAACAACCGATTCAACTAATAAAAGTCCTGTTATAAAGGCACTGCGTGACATTAGAGGGATATATGATACGACTTACCACACATAATGCAGGTTTTGTCTCAATTTTTCTGTGCTATGCTACTTCTTATTTTACTAAACTTGTGCCATTGTTACACTTATGCCTACTGAAAATAGATAAATAAAACCCCATTAGTTTGTGATGTATAAAAGAGGCAAAGTCACAAACAACTAACCTTTAAGAATGTACAACTTGGTTAATCTGTAAACCAATCAACTTGTAGGATGAAAGGGATAAAGGTAACATGCATAACTATTAAATTATTCTATAGTAATTCAAAAAATTTGCGGGATCACCAATTCAAACCCAAAAATGTTCAATTTGCCATCATGTCCTGTAATCTCTTTAGATCTTTCACATTTGAGAGCTGAAGAGCATAAAAACTGCAGTGTTTGCTTAAAAAAGACAAAGCAATCAATCAGTAAACACCTCCTGTTATCAAAGAATATAAATCATTTTTGAAAAACTTACAGTGCCAAATTACTGAGTCGCTGTTGTTCTGACCTATTCTCATTTCTCAAGATGCTTCATCCCAATTTTCATAATCAGCACAGCTGGGAATCATTACAGTCTTCTCGGGGAGACAGTACCCAGTGTTCGGCAGGGACCTATCTCTCCAAGAGGCTTTGCAGGCTGCGTTTCTTTCCGGTAATTAGTGAAGTGAATCAGCACAGCAGTGAGCTGCCATGGATTATCACAAAACTTAGCTTAATGTGTTATGCGTACTTGTGTCCAGCCTGCTAGGACCATCATCATCACTGTCATCCATCAGAGTTATTATCTTCATTTTCTTAAAACAAGCTGCACGACTCCAGTCACTCCCAGGTCAGAATTTTTCACAGTCAGCAGTTAAAACGGCCTGCTCACAACGACCGGCCTCTCTCTGAGCTACGCTCTATCTGTGGGGCACTAAAACCAGGTAAAGTAGCTTTTATCAAGAGCAACAGAAGCAGCTTAGCAGGCGGAAAGGTTGTCAGTACATCAGTCTGCCGAGCAAATCAAACAGGTATTAAGAAGTGTAATACTTTAACTGTTTCTGTGACAATTATTTCACTCGGTGAGTTATTCAAACTGTTCAGGTACATCATGAATACTGAAATTGTGTTCCGCTGAGATGAAATAAGCAGAATTTGAGCAAACAAAAATACTAAAAAAAAAAAAAGAGAAAGAGAAAAAAGAAATTATGTATTTCTAATTAAATGTTAAAGTCGTGACAATCTCACCTCTCAAAGACGTATCTGAGTGCTATGAAGGCAAAAGCCAGGGGCAAGGTGTAGATGAGGTCCCGAGGTAGAGGAAAGCGGCCTCCGCCTTCTGTCAATTCAATGTCCTGCCAGTGGATACCAGAAGGCAGCCAGTACTCCTCCTGCCACAGCCACTCATTCAGTAAGTGCTCCATCCTGAGAGGAGAGGAGAGGAGAAGACTGTTTCATTGAAGTTTCTGGACTCCTGAGCAGATCTAACTTGCTAAAGCTTTCATGCCTTATTCATACTTATTCCAAACAGTAGTTGAAACTCAATATCTGAATGAGAATAGCAAATATGCAAGTACAGTTTGCATGACATTGAATTAATGAGCAAGAGCATCTTGTCCATTATGAGGTTCTGTCTATCCATGTTCAACATTATCTATTAATACACAATACAAGTTATTCAGCTCCACTAAAACTTCACAGTGGTTTCTATACAGCTATGTATGTCACATCTTCGTGTAAAAACACAAACTGTTCATCATGAATACTGGAGCTGCAGGGCCAGTTTTTCTCATCCACCTATTGACCAGTAATTTCCATGTTAATGTCAGGGTCAGCAAGAAAACTGACAATAAAAAAACAGTGTAGCATGCATCACAATATACAAAGCGCCCTCTCTCTCTTTCACTATTCTCCATCTATTAATATAGTACAGTATAAATCCATCAAAACCCAAGTGATTCAAGAGCTCAAACACAGAAAGACAACTGCAGAGCCCAGTTAGTCTTCTTGCAGCTGCAGATGAGCGTCGCAGTTTAAAAGTGACTCCAGTTTCAAGAGAGACATGCTGATTGGCATATCGATGAGACTATATCGGTGCTGCGTGTGTCAAAGCCTCCATCCAGCCTGCTGCCAACACAAACCACAACACTGCGCGAGCAGCAGCAGAGCTCCGTCAGCAGGTGCGGCGTGTCCTCCAGCAGAATAAAGAGACGACATAGTTAAGAAACACACCACTTCTTAGCTGGGAAAGAAACGCCAACCAACCAAACAACGATAAAATTAAATAATAAAAAAAAGTGTGGCTGCGCGGCGAAATGAAGCCCACCTCCGACACGCACCTCCAGCCCAGCAGCATGGAGCTGAGCAGCCTTATCAATACGCATCCTCCATCCTATCGATCTCTTACTCGAAATTATCCAAACAAACGGCTGGTTGTGCTGTGACAGTACACAAATGTTATTGTGCTCACCTGACCGCGCTCCTGTGATGGGGATGGGATACGCACAGCGGCGAACACCAGAGGTGGAGCGTGTTTGACGCACCCTGCTCCTAACCGAGGGCGGAGACTGGCGCGCGCTTTCATCCACACCAAGACGCTGGGCTGTCCCTCTGCATGCGGGAGGCTTATCACAATGTGCTGGACGGCCGAAACATGCAGGAAAACACCGTCATCATCATCATCATCATCATCATCATCATCATCATCATCATCATCATCAAAATTTTAGGTGCGCAGTTAGATGGAACAGTTGCCTGAATGTTATTGCCTTTGACATCACATCGTGAATAATAAGAAGCCACTCAAACGAGGAATCCTCTGACACAAATATGAATAGGATACATATTTTACTACTGGTAAAATAAATGCTCGGGTAATACGTCAATAAATACACATTATTGTTATTATTATTATTATTATTATTATTATTATTATTATTATATTAGTAGTAGTAGCAGCTGTAGTAGTAGTAGTATATCCAATTCAGTCTGCTTCAAACTCCAACTGTAGGTCTTTTTACATCATAGCCTGAAAGCTCTCGTGTGATCAAACGTCCCAGAAGCTTATTTTGCTGTCTTTTTAACTTACAAATATTGACAATATATCTTGTTATTACAGTTGTATTGAATTTTTTGAGCTAATATAAAAACAGGGGGATGTCACTTCCTTACAGAGAAAGACGGATTAAGGGATACCAAATCAAGTTCTCATTAATGTTTGTTTTGTTTTGTTTTGTTTTTTTTTTAATCAATTTAACTATGTCCTCAAACATCCATGAATAAGCCATTTGTGTTGATCAGAGTAGTACCAGGGCTTGGGGCCTTTTTGTAGCAGCTTGCATGTTCAATCTTTGCATGTTTACTCTGATTTACTGAGTGTACTTGTGGTTACTCAAAAAAAAAAAAAAAAAGCCTTCTTTGTGTGTACATGTGTTGTGATAGTTGTTTTTATTTTCAACCACAGCCCCAACATACATTTCTTGATGATTTTACAACTAAAGTAAAGGCTTGTTGATGTTTTGTCATTATCACAACTCTAGAACCCAAATTATTTTAAACACCGAGTCAGGAAAGAAAAACTGGTGTAAAAAGAAAAAGAGCACAGGTATGCATCTTGTCACTGATATCGTTTATCAATCAATGTTCACGTCAGGAAAACTGATAAGATTTACTGGTATGTTCACGTGAGGCTGTCTTTCATACCTCTCATTCTCTACAATTGTGAAAAAAGAGAAGGACTTCAGAGGTAAAACTTCTCACAGTTACCTCTCAGTATATTCAGATTTCCGCTCTTTGGTTTCAAATACCCTGAACCAAGCTCTGACATGTAGAGGAATTTACCTATAATGCTATTTGTTAAAAAAAAAAAAATTGTGTTTGCAGAATCTCAAATTGCAATGTCTTATCATAGAAACAGTCATGTTTTATTTTTCTCACAGATATAAAGTAGCAGCTTTTCCCTGTATCATCTTAACTCGCTGTTGTCAAATGTAGGAGGTGTTATACAGGTTTATGGAAGATATACTCTGTTCACCTCTATGGTCACAAAGACAACCCCCTTCAGTTACTACATGAAACTGAGATTTATGCGATTATGTATGATATATTATTTTGAACATCCAATGAAAATGGTTAGGATTCCACCATTTGAACTTGATACCATGATGGGGCAGTGGTTAGTCTCGTAGCACAAACCTCATGGGATCAAATACTGACTGAGCTTTTCTATTTGGAGCTTGTGTGTGTGCGCATGTGAGCTCTCTGGGTACTTCAGTGTCCTCCCATTGTCCAAAACCACGGGGAACTCAAACACCACATCGGTGACATTTAAATTGATCATCTCTGTGATGGACTGGAGACCCGTCCAGGGTGTAACGCATTATTTTTTGTCACAGATATGTTGATTAAGGGCTTGGAGACATTACAGACATTTCTGTCTGTGGAAAATAAAAACTCGTGCAAAACATTACATGTAATTATAGAACAGGAACTATTCAATGTGTAACCAAGTTCCATAAACAAAATAAGATGGAAAAAGTACACTGTCTGATCATGATAATGAGTATTTTATGTTTGCTGATAGATATGCTGTGATAAGCCCTGATAGGAGTGATTGTGTTGCCATCATATTGTCATCAAAGCTGAGCTACACAGCCACTTCTGCTCGTGTGTGTGTATCATGCTCCCACTGCGTGTTGTGTTGTGTTGCCCAGCTCTTGCTTATTTTGTCTGTAATGATACAAACTTGTTGCACACATTGGTATGTAAAACCACTTGGACTAGTTAACGCTGTCAGTATATCCTCAGAAGTTACCTCCCTTACAAGAGATGTGACCAAATCTGAGGTAAATCACCTTGTTAGAGGGGCTCACACCAGAATAATTAGAACAATTTTTTGATTAATTACATACAACTTTAATCTCATAATAAGTCTTTCAATAGAGCACTGCATTGACAAACTGCTGCAATTTGAAGCAAAGGCTAGCAAGTGTAATAACTGCTTGCCAACTTGGCCTTTCTGTGGGGAGATTGTATATGTTTATGTATCTACATGAATTTTCTTTTCTTCCTTACACAATTTAAATCCAAGCTTCTGAAGATAACTGATAACTCTAAATATACACTACTCACAAAGACATAGGCTGTCGGCCTTTGGGTGAAATAATAACAGGAAGACGAGGAGGGAAAGACAGGGTGCAGGGAGAGACACAGACGACAGATGGGGATGAAAAAACACACAAGGGCTAAGGAGGAATAGGAGGAGCAGAGGGACTCTTGACAATTATATCATCAAAGTATGGCTTTCAAGTTGAAGCACGCAATGGTGATTTTCTTGTCTCAAATAAATGTAATTGACGCTAAAGCCAGCAACAGTAATGCACAGTAAAAAAAAAAAGTCAACATCTCAATAACATGTCATGTGTTGTGTAGCGTCATTTACAGCTTGACAATGACGTCTCCTGCTGTTCAAAGTCGGGTCCCCTTCTGTGTTTTGTCCTTTCCTGTTTTATTTTGGTACTCACCTGTCTCGTCTATGTCAATGCACACCTGCCCTTCTTGTCTGCCCTCTGTCTGTGTCTGATCGTGCAGTATGTTTCACCTGGGTCTTCCCCTTCCCTGTATGAAAACTCTCTTCTCTTTGTTTCTTCAGAGCCATATCATCTTTCTTCCTTATGTTCAGACATCCCACACTTCCCTCGTGTTTCTGATAACCTGTGCTTTTGAACTTTGTGTTTTTTGAACTTACCTTCTGGATTGCCGGTTTTGTATACCTCTACTTCTCAAGTTTCTGGCAATAAACACTGTAAAACTCTCCCCTGACTCTGAATCGACATTTGTGTCCACAGTTTACAAGTTCACTTGCTGTCTGCTAAGATTAGGCACCCCAAGCTTCTTGAAGGACAGTCCACAGGTCATTAAGGTTCTGGGGTAAAGAGTTAGAAGCCGCCGCACGGCTGATCCCAGAGGTTTTCTAGTCAGGAGAAAGTGCAGGTCACTTCTTTTAGGTACCCCGGTCTTTAAAAAGCCATTCCCTAATCATACCACCTCAATGAGCTGGAGCACTGGCATCCATGAAGATGATATTAGGCCTATGTTGTTCATGCAGGGGCACAATGATGACTGGATGACTGGGCTGTCGCTGTACATTCCACCAAGTGTTGGGCAGTTCTGTATTGACTTCACACACCTGTCTTCACTATAACAGCTCCACCAAAGTATCGTCTGGTGACAACAGTGGCTGATTCAGAATATTTTCCTTGGAATCTTCAACATTGCTGGCATCCATCATTAATGCGTAACATGAATGGGCTCTCAGAGAAGAGCGCGGAGGCTCCGTTGGCCCCTCGTCCAGCGTAAATGCTCCTTGGCCCATGTAAGACGATGATGCCTGTGCTTGGTGGTACCCTTAAGGCCTGTTCGTACTTTCACATTGCACGTCCGTAAACCTCTTTGGACCTATGTGAACTGTGGACACACATGCAATTCCATCCACACAACATTTTGAATTCACATGTACGTACCCAACACATGCGCATTGGTCTCCGCCAGCAAACAAGCTGCACGCATGTGCAGTCATAACCAAAATGGCGTCCCAACCAAAGTCTAAGTAAGTTGAACTCCTATATTGGTAAATTTTGGCTGAAGAGGATCACAAAAAGAAACGCACGGTGGTAGGAACACGTTCACTCTGTGCGCTGACCACAGAGGAGTCCGAGCGGACTGTTGTGCTCGACGATTGAAGACGTTTTTCAACGCAGGCCAGGCAGACCTGTGGACGACGCATGAACAGACCTTTACAGGTCGTCTAGCACACACACCACGCTGATGCAAACAGATGTCTCACACAGACAGGGTGGAGCTTGTGAGCTGAAACCAGTTGGGGATGTTGTTTAGGTTGGTGTCAGGACTGTTGCTTTGTTTATCAAATCAACAGTACAACGGGTTTATTTTGTTTGCTATTTGCCATCCTTGGAGGGGGGGATCCTGGTCCATAGGCACTGATTTTCATAAGACCTGTCCAGACAGTGGCATTTGTGCTTCTCAGCATGCAGATGCTTCACTTCCTGCTAAACCTGTAGTTTATCTCTCCGAACGTGTGCCTATTTCCACTCCTGAACACCTCTACTTTCTGCTCCCTCAGCTGAGTTTGGTTGTAAACCATGGTTTGTTATTAGTGTATCATGTCCCGGTTCATGTTGGTAAACGGCACTCCTCACAGACGTATAATGGTGCAATGTTTCAGGGATTTTACCTCACAGTTAGATGGTATCTTCTCTGTGTGTTTGTCCTGTGATTGACTGGCAGCCGGTCCATTGTGTCCCCTGCACTCACCCACAGTTAGCTGGGATCAGTGCCCCGCAACACCGAACGTTTCTCAATACAGAGGACTATGACTGGATATGTGTGTGGTGTTTCCATATTCAATTTTGTCCTGTATGCAGAGGTCAGATGCACCATGATGTGGAGGAATCAGTGTGGGGGACATCGCGCTCTGCATTCCAGACTGTGGTAAATGTCCAGTGCCCTCTCAGGTTTGGCAGTTTGTTTGAATTTGGGTAGTTCATGGGTAACATTCCCTTTGTTAAGATCACCAACATTAATATCTGCTTGCTAACTTTTGAACTAAAATTTAATTCTTTGCTGAAGACAGAATTTTGGGTCAGTATTGGGAATGGGCAGATTGTAATAGTTTAGATCACGGTAAATTTCCTGATTTTCTAAGGCCATTGAGACATATGACTGCATTTCTGTATGAATGCGTGCCTATTCATGCCTGTGTGTATCTATAGCTGGTATGATCAGTGGAATTTTTACATCTAAACAAGTATGACAACCAGCAAGGTCATGTTCTGTTTTGAAATCAGTCACAACAACTAATGTACAGGAGGAAAGGTGTTAAATAACTTTTGACGATCTATCAAACATCTGAAGTCCACTTCAGACCGATGTACCAACTGGTCTATTCTCCAGTAATAATTCACTTATGAACACAATACATGTCAGTGATAGTCGTCTTGTTTTATTCAGGAGGTCAAGCTTTCTGTTTGTTGAGTGCTATTCTGGGGTTGGACAGCAGCCATTGAGGTAACCAGACATCTCCAGAATAATATAAATATCGACATCTTTCTAAACTAACAATTCAAAACCTTGATGACTTTTTAAAGTTTGTAACATAAGTCACTTTATTTAGCTTAAATCCTAAGACACTGTTATTTCCACACATCAGATTCTAATTATTTGGTTGATTTTTTTCCCTGACTTTTTTTTTTGAGGAATTAAAAAAAATTCCTTTGGCCACTGGTGTAGAAGGGTGGCAATATGATGATGAGGATGATGAGGATGAGGATGAGGATGAGGATGAGGATGAGGATGGATATGGTCTTTCACCAGCTTTTGCCACAGTAGATAATGACCTGCATTTAAGAATTAGCACAAGCTCTACACCTGATGCCCTTCCTGATGCAATACCTGAACAAATTAAGGGGGGCCATGGGATTTGAACCTGACTTTCCTGCCGCATGCTCACTGCCTACTCTCCAGACCACCACTGCTTAAACAAAGAGAAGAATTTAGCAAAGCTAAAAACTAAGGCTATATCACACAAACTGCATTCAGAGATAATTTCCACCATAGGTGCCATCTTAGGTCAAGATTGTATTTGCTAAAATTGAATATAGCGACAAATTAAATGGCATGCTCTGTTTAATTGCAAGGGGCAACAAAGCCCCCTGAATATATTGATTTTATACATTTATAGAAGAACATACTGTACTTCAGAGCATGGATTTCTTTTCACTTGATGAAGCTGAATCTATATGTGAGACCAGTTTCCTCAAAAGTGTCATTATTTCCACTTTAGGGAAGTAAATATGTGCTTCTGACTTATCTATCTGTTATCACAAACAAAATTACATTGAAAGGAATAAAGAAGTTTGATTAGAAGTTTGAGCCTGAGATCAGTAATTACATTTCAAAGAAATCCATGTAAGATCCATCAATAACCAGAGGGGTTTTAGCTCTGCACCCCCCATTCCAGGCCAACAATAACAGACGCTGAGGTGAGGAATGTGCACAGGAAACCAGCTCCTCACAGCAGCCAGCGGTGGTGGCCGCTCCGAGCTCGGCTGAGCCGGGTTGGGCTGCTGACGACCTCCCTGGGGGCTCAGTCACGTTTCAGTCGGGACAAGAGGGGAAGGAAAGGGGAGGAACGCTCTTTCCAGGAAACACACTCACTCACTTTCCCACAGGAGCATAACCTGAGATTATACTATACACATGTGCATAATTATCTCTCACCTAAACCAGTTTTCTGTGCACTGTGTGTGTTACATCTGATTTACTCTCTTCTCTCTGTAAAAAGAAAACCAGAGGACTCATAGTCACAATCAACACACAGTTTTTTTAATCCCTTTTTTTGTCTTATTTCCGCCTTGTTTCTCTGAGCTCTGACACTTCTTGTCATCCCCTTCCTCTTCCCTCGGCCAGGTGTTCGGCCAGCACCATATGGCTGCCAACACAACAGGGCCCCTGTTCACATTTCACTGTGAAAGTCTCCAAGGAATCTTTTTCTTAAATCATGACTTTCTTCCTCCCTTTCCATCTCTACCTCTCTATTAATTCTCCTTCGTTTTTTAAGACCATTTCCTTCCCTGTGAGTTGTTTCTCATTCTTTTGTGTGTTGTTTTTGGCATCAGGTCTCCGCTGGACCCCCAGGGCGAAGCCAGCTCACTCTCCAGCTTTAAGCTCTTAAGACAACAGGGAAAAGCCTCTCCTCAGAGACGAGGCTAAAGCATCAGCTGGAGACTTCCAGTAAAACGGGTGCTTCAGGAGAAACTGAAAGTTTCATTCATGAGCACAATTTCCAGTGGTGGAGTAAAGGTCTTGCTACAATACTCCACCAGAGGGTGCTATGTATTTTATTTAGTGATTCCACTATTTCTGTATCTCAAGCAATGGTAACTGACAAGTCTGCATCTAGGCCGGGGCAATGTTTGCAGTTTGTGCAAATGCAGAGACAGACAGTTACAAACAGAGAGTTCAGAGTCACCAACAAGCCTCAAATGCACTTCTCTGTACTGTGGGAGGAACCTAGATGACCCGCAGAAAACCGTCACAAGGACAAAAAGAACATGCAAACCCCTGACAGGAATGTGCCCAAAGCCTGAAATGGGCTGGAGTCTGGGAATTCTTATTGAGTGCAAACAACTCCATAATTCTGTGGTCCAGATGAGAATTGAATTAAAAAACATTTGTAAACACTTGGTAAATGAAATTACTGGACTGTGAGTGCAGGTTATCCCGAGGTCTGGTGAGGTGGTGCTGGTGGGGGACTTTGTTTTTGTTGATGACTGGATATTGTGAGTATCTCCCAGAAAGAATACAAGCCCACTCACGAATAAGAGGGAGTGTATGAGCTGAAGTCGGTGGGAAAGCCGCAGAACTCACCCTGTCAACGAGGCGAAGTGTCCTGGGACAAGACCCAAACCCTATGTTGGTCCAATGGCATGTGAGCACTCTCCATCAATTTTTACCTTTGCTGAGTGAAGGAATTAATGTATGTGCAAATGGTGAAGGATGTCAAAATCTTTTCCTGTTGCTTATAGTCAAATTATTCATGCCTTGAAAATAATTCTAAACTCTTACTTTGGATTTAGTGAAAAAGAAAAAACATTCCCAAAAATGAATGTATGCAGCTGTAAATACAAAACAGGCTGCCAGGAGAACGCACCACACCCTCCAATTAACTTAGAGGAATAGCCATCATGGTATATTCAGGTGCTTTGTGCATGCCGAGGCATTGATGGAAATGTAATTTTTCTCATTAAAGTCCTCCTCTAGCAGCTACAATGGAGAAAGAACACCCATTTTTATACAGCCACCAGCTGCATAGGCATTCCTCATATAGCGTGCCTTCTGAGTAAAGATGTGTGCTCGTGTGCTCGGTGAAAGGTACATTTCCATCCTTCAAGGGAACCTGAGGAGGTAAACATCATTAAACTGAGAGTGAGGAAGTTTGATTGTCAAGTATAAAGTCAGCTACAAAGCCTCTTTCTCCCATCTGTTTACAGCCTTAATTAACAGGCAAACGTCAAGTCAGATGGAGGTTACGTCATCACTCGTGTCAGGCTGGAGATGCGTCGCTCATGGTTTCACCCCACAACTATTTAAGAGACCCTGAGGTCATAAGATTGAACCTCTGAGTGCAAACCAGCACTGAGCATTGTGCCTAATTATTGTTTTACAATAATGGGATGTGGTTTCAGAGGTTATTGTTCTAATCGGAAAAAAAATAGGGGAAGTAAGTAATCAAAGAAACACAGCATACACACCTAATTTACTTTTATGTAAATAATACCCTTGCCAAGTTTAAACTGCTTGCTTTAATTGTTGCTGCAGATACATTTCTCTTGCCAGGGCAAATTGGAGGGGGAAAAAGCATCCACTAACAAACGCACAGAGAAATTGTGGAAAAAAATAATATAAAGGAAAAGATTGAATAACCAAAAGTAGCAAAAATGCTTAAAGAATAATATGAACTAAAAAGAAGAATGTTTAAAACCCATGCTGCACATTATTGATAACTGGAGCGTGGACAATAGCTGCAATTATCAACATGTTTCATTGTATGGAGGTTGAGTTATTTACATTCTCGCCTTGCAGTGAAATATCCAGGAGTTCACGTTACTTTTACCAATTTTTCAAAATTTTCTTGAGCAGTCTTTTTCTTCCCCTAGATACTATTGTTACTATCCACAGTCTGAAATATGCATTTGATGTAGTTTTTCACTCTAAAATGTGTAGCGTGATTGTGTGTGTGTGTGTGTGTGTGTGTGTGTGTGTGTGTGTGTGTGTGTGTGTGTAGAGTTGTGTGTGTGTGTGTGTGTGTCTTTCAGGCAAAATGTTCAGGAAGTAACCTTTGGATATGGTCAGGCGATATTCTCATCAACAAGCTGTCAAAGACATCTTAAATGAGTTTCAAATCATATTGTTTGAATAACTCTAAAATCTCTGTGATCAGCCAAGAGGCGGACTCTGCTCTCAGCTCAAAAGTGTCTGCTGTGAACGTATATATATATATATATATATATATATATATATGTATATGTATATATATATATATATATATATATATATATATATATATATATATATATATATATATATATATATATATATATATATATATATATATATGCCTTATCATTGTCATGCCTTATCATTGTCATGATAAGGCCGCATATATATATTCACAGTGCTATTTTAATTCACAGTCATGTTTTTCTTTTTAAAATCTCATGATTAGCGGATTTCAAGATGTATTCTTTAAATTGTGAATCTTATGAACAGTATCATAATGGTCAGTGTTACGAAAATGTCTGCCTGCCAGATTACAGTAAAGCAAAGGGAAGTGGGTCATCCACATTCATGTTATGTTTTAGTTTATTGGAGAGGAATGATAATTGGAAACAAGACCAGGGGCCTCTGTCAGAGGAAAATAGGAGTACACAGACCTTGGCAGAAAAAGAGTTTCTCTGGCTTGAAACACTTTAACAAGATAGAAATGTGATCTCTTTGTGTGTGTGTGTGTGTGTGTGTGTGTGTGTGTGTGTGTGTGTGTGTGTGTGTGTGTGTGTGTGTGTGTGTGTGAGAGAGAGAGTGTTATTACTTCATTTTAGGAATGACACATTTTAAATCTTCCCAGAAATCCCAGTTTTGTCTCTTGTAAACACAGACAACAGAACTCAGACTGAAACTTTGCACCCATTGACTTCTGTAGTTTACAGAGATGAAATATGTATTTATGAGCACAGAAAGGCAGGTCATTTCTAAAAACAGGCGTCAGTTTGATACAGATTATTTCCTGACGTAAATTACTACATTTTTTCTGAGCACAGGTATTCAGGATACTCAAAAAGAGGAGACAAGAGCACACAAGTAACAGTTGTTGAAAATTATCTTCTTTGGTGATCAGGAAATGTGTTGCTTTTTGACTGTTCAGGCCAACAGTGAATTTGTTTTGTTAGTCTTTGGCTCTTAGAATGAATCCTGAACGAGAAGCTGGTTGTTAGTTTTGGGCTTTCTACAGGACCTGTTGACACTGAGATAAATACTATTTCCATCTTTGCCCACGAGCAATATTGGTGCATTCATGTGTTTTTCATATTGTTTAGTGGATCAGATTAATATTTGAGAACAACAGTATTTTTTGCATCTTAATCTGGACCACGGCCAGCTCAGTGACCTAAGTTTAAATGGAGACCATCACTGTTTGTCACGTCAACTTTAGCACATATTGTACTTCTTGCCTCTAATCCCCAAATGAGCTCTTCTTTGTTGCAGTCTGACTTGTGTGGTTAAAAAAACGGAAGAAAAAAAAATACCATCATCACTTGTAAATTTCTCCCGCTCTCCTTGCTGGCCTTTACCTCTTCACCTAATCATTCTCTAGCATGTCCTTCAACAGCTGGGCAGGGCTCCAGACTTCAAACTAATTACAGTATTGTCTGTAGAGACATTTTAGGATTGGCCCAGATACCACCCTTTGATAAGCTTCACTTCAATTCCTCTCAGTCCACTTTGTCATTCCTCCTTCACCCCATCTGTCTTCAACCTTGTCCCTTTGTTTCGCTGAGCAGGACGCGCACAGCTGCCTCTCCCGCCTCGGCCTCTCATTGTCTTCCGGTGACATCATTGAATTACTCACAGCAACACATCTTTCATCATCATTTCTCTAATAATTATCATTATCACACCGCAGGGTAACTCCAACTGCATCATCTTTGGCTGACTTCCTCCCTGGTCCTTGGAAAGAGGATAACAGAAGGAGAAGCAGTGTTTGGGTGGCGTTGAGGTATGTGGGGCCGAGAGTGAAGGAGGAAGCAGACAGTGGGGTTGAGAGCATGTATTTTGGAAACTAATGGGAAAACAGTGTAGCGTAAAGCTGCAGTGTGTGCTATCTGAATCGCAGCAGACGCTACCTGAAGACTTCAAGCACTTCTCATGTCTTTGACCTTGCCTTATCATTATCATGCCAATAAAAATCAAGTTTATATCCTCTGATTGTAGTTATCTGTTCTCATCCTGCACAAAACATTTCTTCAGTGTCTTATCACCGGCAGCTGTTTTTATTCTTTTTCCATCACCTCACTTATTTGCCCTTTTGAGTTTTAAAGTAGTTAAAGGAATTTACACGCAACATCTTTCACATTTTCTCGCCTCAGCTTTTTGTTCGAGCGGGTAATAACTGTTCCCTTTTACAACGGGCTGCACCGACTGCTCTCCAAACCGGCCACTCCAGGGCAGTTTTCTTATCAAGGACACAGCAGTAACATCAGGGAATGTGCTAAAGCAATTACCCAACTATTATGCTGTTTTCATAGCGTTGCTATACTTTAACAACAGGGTGGGTTTGTATGACTGTTCATGCATTTGTCAGCTGTGTTATTTCCTGTATCTGTGTATTTATCTCTGTGTATTTATCTCTGTGTCTGTGTCTGGTTGTGTGTGTTATTATATATTGTGTTATCACTATGATGATTCTCGCATCTCATTTTGTATGTGTTGTAAATTCAAAAATATGGTCCACACTTAACTTTATTTGTGACTTTTTGGCACACTGACATGGTTTCAATTTCACTGAAAAGTTGTATTAGAAAACATCTGATAAACAAGCTTAGCCACTGCACATTTGACATGACTGGATTTCAAGTAACACCACAGCAATATGTAACCGCAGAGCAGTGTTTGTGCACAGCTGGCGGCTTCCCTGAGCTGGCCTACACTGTGCTGAGGTCTTGTGTCAACAAGACTTAGGAGTTTTTAAGCACAGTAAAATCTGACAACTCTAAGAGAAAACCTTGGGTTTGGAAATTATTTTTGGTCAGTGAGATTTTTGTCTTAAGATATTTCATTCTCTTAGCTTCCACTTTTTTTTTGTCTTGATTTTCCAGTAATGTTTGATATTAAATTCTCAGAATTAGCCCCTGAACAGTATCGTATTGCTCGCAGTGAGCAGCTGAAAAATCATGTAAACACAACATCAAGTATATCTTTTTCTAACCACATGTGGAAGGCTTGTCAGCAGTTACCTCTTTACACATTGGCAACTTTGCCAACATGTAATTTTATTATTTTTTCTAATGCCTCTGGTTTCCACTACCTGCAGCAACTATTGCAGTAAAATACTTCACTTTGGTAGTTGGTAACAAAGTCTGTCTACCAGGTTTTTTAGGACAAGATTAAGTCAAATACTCATTTTTGATATAGATGGATGTATGAAATTTCTCATTGCTGATAATGAGAATTAATGCCTTTTATTGTGAAAAGGATGTTGAACTTAATATCATTTGGTCGAGTAGTTAAATTACTTTCATCATCAAGGCTATATTTAAAAATGGGAATATTGATCTACAGAGAGAGAGAATGTGTTTTAGCTGCTCGTTATCACGGTCAACAATGTCCTTCCTAACCGAGTCCAAGCATTTAGATGGAGCTTTAGGAACTTGATCAGGGACCCGCAGTTATTCCCCAGTCAGATTGGACCAGCAAGCTTTTAAATTACCAGTACATACAAGACTAGTCTAGCTCACCTACCATATCCTGGCATGCTGGGAGTGTTTCTTTTCCATTATCAAGTTTTATTTGTTGCTGGCAAGTCATGGATGTATTCATTAGCAGCAGATGGAAAAGTATGAGGACTGAATTCTAAACAAGGCTGAAATGGTCCAAGAGCACTCATTAGCAGTAAATCAATGCAGGAAAATGACAGAAATTTCACTCACTTGAGTTATTAAACATATCTTAATGAATGGTCACAATAAAAAAAACAAACAAAAAAAACCAAAAAAACAAAAAACTGATTATCTCGTTGAAGCAAGGGTCTCATTGCAAGAGATAACTTGACAAAGATTTATTCTGCTGAAGCTCATAACATCAATTATTGTTGTTTTGTTGTTTGAATCTGTTTTCAAAACATCTAAGTTGAAAGTTAACGTATGAGGCAGTTTATAGTTTAGCCAGTGGAAAAAGAATAAAATCAAAGTATATGATTACACTACGATGACAATGACATGAAATAGCAGGGAGGACGTCCATATCATTCACTTTAACAGCAACAAGAACTGTTTGGTCTAATCACCTTCTATGTCGTCTCTATGGCAGCAAGAAACACATCTGCCAGAGAGCATTTGGGGTCAGCAGCAGCTGAAAGTGCTTTCTTGGAAAGCCTCAACCTATAAAGTTGGGAGGGATCATTCAAGATTGCACCTAAAACTCTGTAACATACAATTTGCCCAGAATATTCTGTGTGTGCATGCGTGTTAGGAAGAAGACAAATTGAACTGGTAAAAGTGAAAATGAAAAACACAGTCGGGGGAAAAAAAAAGCTTGCATCAAACATTTTTTTATGACAGTTTGTGTAAGGAAGTTAGTTTTTTGCAATCAAAGATTTTAAACAGACTTGGTGTTCTGCCCTACCCTTTGGCACAGAAGTCATATTGGCTCTGTAGTATTGTTCTGCGAAAAGTTTAATTTTGTTACCACTGAAAATGCCGAAACAATTTCACATAGTTTCCTAAATGCAAGGAAGAACCGAATGCAGGAGAAAAGAATTTGATCAAAGCAACATGATCAGACATGATCTATACACCAAAACCATATGACAGATCAAGCTGGCGACATGTTTACTAGGTACAACAGCAGGTTTCTTTCTTATCACATGTAAGTGACCCTGAAGCCCTGGTATTGAGAGGAGAGTGGTGCCCCGGATCCCCCCCTGCTCTCCAGTAAAGAATGCAGCTCTTGATTTTTCTGTTTCTTTGTTTGCTCCAATTCCGACTTGTTATCACCTCATCTCCTCTCTCCTGTTGCTGCAACATCCTTCGTCTCTTCAAGGCTCCTGACCCCTGCTGGGTATGAAACTTGACTGATCCCAGTCAGGAATTTGCCCTGTATCACCAGCTTTGAGGCCCGTGGCTGTAAATCACATGACCAGTGTGTCGGTGTAGCCATAATGAAGATGGACGGGCTGGAGAGAGCGCTGACAGTGGGAGCTGCATTCCTCAAGCTAGTCCTCCAATTATGGTGATCACACACACACACACACACACAGACACACACACACACACACACACACACACACACACACACACACACACACACACACACACACACACACACACAGATCCACATGTGCTTATATCACCATACCATGCGCCTAACCCTAAACCTATTAACCTTCATACTAATTCAAACCAAATCCCAATTCGCTGCTGTTATGTGGGCTTTAAATCTACCTCTCAAACCGTTTCCCCATCCACACATAAAATGTTGCCCACACAAACACCAGTCGCTATGGTGTGTGTGGAATCACAAGATCTAAAATGTAGGAAAATAAGCTGGCACACCTTTTCACACTTAGTGGGGAAGCCTCCTGGAAATGCCAAAGGTGGCTGTGCTGTCGACAAATATATGGGCTGAATTATGCGTTCAGTCTCTACTAATTAGCTCTCCAATATCTCTGTTGGAGCAACATGTACAGCTTTTTGTGTTACTTGGTGACGTGAAATAGGGCAAAGGATTAAGTCAAACGCTGCAATGCTGAGGCGGAGGTTTTCGAAAACTGCAGCGCACACTCAAACCACCAGCCTTCAAGTAATACCAGATGCTGGAGACCATGATACAGAAAGCCTTTCACACACTTCCTCAGTGAGACCACACACCTCCGCTGTCAAGTCACAACATTTTTGTTTTTTTGGTTGATATTTTAATTAACATTACAGAACGTTTGGTGGAAATGCACAACTTAAATCTCTAAAAAAAAGAAAAACAATTTTTCGCATTCTTGAATTAAAAAAAAAAATTAACTTTCAACCTCGCAGACTCTTTCAGAAGTTCACTGAGTGAGCCACCAACTAAACCAGATACACAAAGCACCAAATATTGACTCTTCCAGATCCTGTGTCTCCCTTTAGTGTCGGGCTGGCAGAGCAAACAGCTGGACTGCCACAGCACTGTCTTTCATCCCGCCAGCCCCTCCTCTCCCACCCCCGGGCCTCTGCTGCTGGTACACCTACAGTAATGCTCTCTCCATGTGGGGGGCCCCAACACTTCAAAGTCCCCCGTGTCAGAGCTGCAGTGGGGTGGCAAGCAGCCTGAGCCCAGCTGAGCAGGATCGCACTTGTCAATGCAAAGGAAACATGCTGGAGACTCTCTCTCTGTGTGAGTGTGTGTGTGTGTGTGAGAGAGAGAGAGAGAGAGTGAGAGCGAGCTCTGACCGAATGAATGAGTGGCTATAACAACTATATGATCATACACACCATACATAAAAAGTACTGCATTTGTAGCCAAATCAAGGCATATACATGCATTGTGTGTATTTAAGATTTTCTGGGAAAAAAATAGAATTCTTGGATGTGTTATTTTATTACAGGTTCAATAAGGATGCAGTGATTTGGCAGATAGATTTGCTGATTTTTGTTTCTTTGTTGTATGTTTTTTTGTGATAGCAGAGGTGAATGGAAAAGTAATTTCAAGCAGACTGTCAAAATACATATCTTCTTTGGATTAAAAAAAAAAACTTTGACCCATATCTTCATCTGATTGGATGCAAAGTATAAAATATAAACAGCTATCAGCAGGTGCAAAGCCCAAACACAGTAAACAACAGTTAAAAAAGTGCACAAACTCTTGAAACATCACAAGTTGTAAACCAAACAAGTTGGCACTTGAGGGCATAGTAATCAATCAATAATATCGTCAAGACAGACTCCCACTTTTTGAAATGTAAAATTAATGACACATTTGTATAAACTATTCCTTAAACATGTGTATCTAGCTGCCAAATTAACATCACTGTGACTGACCTTGAGTGACCAAATTAGATAAACAGACTCCAAATTGTTTGTTTGCGTGTGTGCGGATATGCGCGCAGACGTACATGCGTGGAGGCGGACGGGCGCGCGCGCGTGTGTGTGTGTGTGTGTATGTTTGTGTGCAAAACTAAAAGAGAGCAAGAATTACAGTGACAGAACTGGGTCGTATCCTCATGATGCAGAAACACAGCTGGGAGCCCGATGTCGAATCCCTCCTTCAGACTTGGCCGAGCTGCTCAGGTAGCTTTCAGCTGGTGTGTACGAATACAAACCCGCGCTGTGGAAAGATTCCAGTCTATTACTAGTTCACAGAGTGAAAATTGACTCATCTCTCCTTTAGATCTCGCTCCTCGTCACTACACATGCTTTACCCAGTGTTTCTTGCCTTCACCCTCCCCTTCCATTTTTTGGGTTTGTGTAAAACTCCTGGGTGGTCCATTGATACCCAACTTTAATAGGCCTCACAGCATTCACATGTCTTGCAGCAATGGAAGTTTGACCCTAAACAAATGTGTCACAGACAGTCGCAGGGAACAACAAGGTCTGTTTGTGTTGATAGAAATGTGCCGTCAGTTTCCCATAAGGAGGATAAGAGAGGCATGTCTTGATTTATTTTATTAGAAATACAGTATATGTTTTCTTGTAGTGCAAACTAATGCGTTCATTCTCTACACATATTTTCATCACCACCCCTCCTCCTTTTTCCAACCCTGGCTTTTGTTGTTTCTCTCTGTGCACATATTTACATTACTAATGTGCATCTCTGTTTTTTTTTGTCCTTACCTCAGTCAATGCAAATAAAACAGCTGCAGTGAAACTCATGATGAGCAAGAGAATGGGCTGAATGAATGAATGAATGAATGAATGAATGGGGAGACGAAGGTTGAGAGGCAGCTTACAATTTTTTTTTTTTTTAGACAGCTAACTTGGAATTATTGTCTGATAGTTGAATTTTTTTAATTCATTTATTCATTTTTTTTTTTTTTACCTTTGATGATCACAGCTTTGCAAGAAAGGAGTGGATCAGTCAGCAGGAAGGCTGCAAGGAAAGGTCCCGTTCCCCCCATTTGTTCAGTACACCTGGTTTACTAGAGTAAAGAGTTCACAAGAGTTTCACGCTCATAAAAGGATTTTTGTGGCTTTTCCAACACAGAAACGGGCAACAGTTGGGCACACATTTGTACTTGTGTGTGTGTGTGTGTGTGTGTGTGTGTGTGTGTGTGTGTGTGTGTGTGTGTGTGTGTGTGTGTGTGTGTGTGTGCAAATGGATGCTTGAGAGGTGAAGTATAACTGTCATGCTGTTAAGGTTGATTATAAGTTATAAATTGGCTCTGTGGGTTGGGGTGATACTAAACATGAGAACATGCTTGAGGAGGAATACAATGTTCAGTTCTTCAGTTTTAATGATCCCATTTCCTGCAGCTATCTTCACCTGTGCTGCAGACAGCAGGCAAACATTTATAGATAAACATTTATTCTCAGCGGACAGAGATTGAAACATGTTTGTAATGGGAGGCGTCCAGACGCCAGATGGAGCAAACTGGTCCTTTGCACCAACACTTGTCATAAAGGATGACGTGTTTGAAATCATGTTTTTCATTTTGACTCAGTATTTTCATGTCACTTGACTTAACTTACAAATTTAGACTGTGACGGCAACATTATGGCTTTTCATTTGTTTTTTATATGAGCGTCATGACGAGGATGCAAATAAAGTGGTTCTTGCTTCGCGCCACAGGCATGAATGATCTCATGATTGAACGGGTTACTTTTCTAATCTGTTTGTGATGAAATTGCGCAATACGCAACTTGTTGCAACTGATTATGGCTTCTTTCTTTCTAAGAGGCAGAGTGAATTGTTCACATTAGAAAAGAACTTAGTGGGGGAAATCATGACACTATTGCATCTTACAAGAAAGATGTTGCTTTGAGATTATTTCACTGAGAGACACCACTTCACCTCGACAAAGACAGTATCTAAAATCAAACAAGTTTTTTAAAGTGAGAACAATTTACTGTCCGCTCTTGTAATGGCGCAACTTTTGTGGAAATCCCTTTATTGTGCTTGAACTGTTAAAATTGATTGCAGACCACTTATTGAGAGGTTTAGGGTAATTGTTAATAATGTATCAATCATAAATGTTTCCCAAATACCAGTAGGATCAGACACAGGTTTGTTGACTCAGGGCAATAATATGCTAAGATTGTACAAGGTCATACGGTCATAACCATAATATCAGCGAAGTAGAACACAAGCCGATGGAACCACTTGAATTTGTTGCAGTTCAGTGCAATGAGGGAGTCCAGCACATCAACCCCATTCTGTCTCGCTGCATCAGGTTAGGGACATGAGTGGCTTTTTTCTTTTTTTGGCCCCATCTGTCTCAGTGGCTGGATACACACTGATGTAGTAACTGAGAAGGCTGATTGATAGGTTATCATACCAATTCACCACGTGCAAATGGCTTCTCCACCAAATCAATCATCGATGTGACAGATCTTCATCCATGTTTCTTCTGCTCCGCAACGCATCAGACCGACTCCTGCAGTCTGTTGCTGCAGTCAGTTTCTTTCTGAGCAACTGCAGCGATGAGAGGGACACTTGTACAACAGTTGTCAAAGAACAACTTACAATTATGTTGCCAGAAACATTTCCCACGACATTTTAAAGAGACATAAAGACAAAAAAAAAAAAAAAAAAAAAGGCACAAAGAGTCAGGGCCCGAGATGTTTGTCGCTGGAGATCAACGCCATGCTGTAGACTCAAGGAAAACTGAGGAATGAAAGGCTCATCACTGACAGTTTAGTTTTTATAAAATGTTTACACCGATTTGTGTTATAGCAGTGTCAAATCCAGCATATTCGTGGTCTGTAACCGGGTGGAGGTAATGTGAAATAATACATCTGTCTGTGTTGTTTGTCTGAACAATCTGGACTACATTGCAGTCCAACAAAACTTCACTAGGTTTATGCAAAGTACACATCGCATTACGACACAGCCACTTCACATGCCGCATTTTGACAACAGGGAGTGACTCACATTTTCTTTGCACAAACTTTTTTCAACTTTTTTTCCCCTCATCATTGGATATATTATCAGAAGTGTTTCTTTTACAAGCCTCTATTAATTTCAGATCCTTGGTTTGGGTCAGGGCTTTGGGGCATTTCTAAATGTGGTTTAAATGTTCTCCCTGTGTGTGGACTTTTTTGTAGCTAAAAACAATACAATAGAGGTAAATTGTTCACTCCACAATAGTGAGAATGTGAGTATGACTGACTTTTTCTCTTTTTTTGACCTTGACCCATATTCAGTTTAGATTGCCTGCAGCCCTCCGAATGGAGTAATAGATGGACAGATAGATTACAGTGTTATTTACTGCCAATGCCGACTAGTGACCAAAGTCTCCAAACACTTACACGGGGATACAGCTGCCTCTGGCTTCAAAAGAGGATCGACATATATAAACAAATTGGTAATCCTTAGTTAAATGTTGAACTTCTTAATTTCTATTTTCTTTCTATTCGCCATTGATTTCTTTATTCTTTTTCTCAAAAATGTGAAAAGGCATGATATCAACCATCTGAACCTCTCCGAAGTGTTGAGCACCTGTGGAAATATTAAAAAAACAAAAGAAAATCGCAGAGAATGTTAGCTGGATGACTATCACAGATATTCAACATGCATTTGCATCAAAGTCTATTTAAGTCAAATAAAAGACCACAGTGAATCATAATACAATATGTAGCTCAGCATGGAGCAATTTACCACACCAGCAGCATCACAATGACAAGTTTATGATGTACTAATCTGCAAAATAATACACAGTATAGATTAAGGAGAGGCAGAGAGTTGGTTCTGCTTAAATATTTCTTCCACAATAATATCAAATTTCAGTGCAGCCCACAAAAGTGAAATGAGGAGAAAGATGATTGGGCATCTTTCACCTTTTTTCTATTTTTTTTTTTTTCCGGCTCAGATCATTTGGGAGGATGACACCTCAGAGGAGATTCCCTGATACTGACCAGTAAGCCTCCATTTGGAGAAACAAAATGTGGTATTCATAACAACAAAAGAAGGTACATGATTAAATTTGTGAATTATTACACACATTTGAAAGTACAGCTTTTTAGGTTTAATGTTCTGCACAAATTTGTGAGGCAGTTGTTAAGAGACGCTTTAAAGCAAGACTGTTTTAAAGCAGAGACATTAATATGTTTTCATTCAAAAACAAAACGTGAGTGAAAATAAGTATCTGGTAACCATTTGCCTTCAACAAAGATGTTTTTCTCTGTACATTTACTCACAGATTTGTAGGAATCCTGCAGGAAGCAGGAACATCCTGGAGAATGAGCTGCAGACTTTCTGTGGATATAGGTCGGATTCCTCTTCCTGTGAACCCCAGACAGACTCCACCCTGTTGACAGAGACCGTCTGTTGGAGCCAACACTCACTTCCAACACCCAGAGACCTTCACACTGAATCATTCAGCCTGAATGGTCATTTTTGATGGCATTGATTATGCTTGCAGATAGATTTCTTTATGGTAGAACACATTTGAAGCCTATTAGATACATTCCTGAGTATTTTACTTGACAATAACTGGTATTTTTTTCTTGACACACCTAAAAGTTTCGTACAGCACAGTAGATGTAGTAGTAGTGCACAGACAGTTGTATTGTGTGTCTGCACTGGAATTTGTTTCATTCGTAGCATGGACAGATAGAAAGTGAAATGTTGCAGGGGAAAAAATACTCCTGTCAAGAAAAAAACATCTCAAAACATGATTTCCACTGAAATTGTTCTCAGATTGTAAGGAGAATAGTTTTGCTGTCAGTGAAATAATAATAGAGATTTATCTATCAACATCAGTAATGCTATATTTATCATTGTAGGTCAATGATTGTTGATCCATCTGCAAATGTCAGTTTGGGTTTGTTTGAAAGGAATTTGAGTGAGACGACTGATACAGCTTACATGTCAGGGGGAATAAATATGTATCATATCTCACAGCTGGCACTGAAATAAAGCCTCTCTGTTTCCTGCTGGAGCTTTAGGGGATCTGGGACGGAGGGAAGGTGAAGTCATTCTTCAGTTACCTGCAAACCAGCAGAGATTCCAAGAAGGTCACTGCTCCCAGCGAGAAAAACGCAGCACTTTAATCCAGAAGAAAATAAGTTGTGGTTATATTTTCATGCTTTCATCCATCTTTTTTCCTGCTTAGTCCACATTGGGTAGTGGTGGCAAGAAAGCCACACACCCCGGCCCACCACAGTATCTTCAAGCTAGTTGTGAGAAATCCTCAGTGGCTTCAGCTACTTTGATGTCATGTTTATACGACAAGCTTTTCAAATGAAAAAAAAATCCTTCGTTGCATGCTATTGTCGCTTTTCACGGCAACCGTGAAAACTACTGAAAACAGAAGTTTTTGAAAACAGTTTGCATAATGGAACTTTTTGAAAATGCTCCAATTCCATCTCTGTATAAACGGAGAAGATGCAACTTTTCTGAACTGCTGATAGTGTGCAAGTGAGGAAGGTTCATTCATAACAACCAATGTGGTGTGTGCCCTGCAGTTTTGAATTAAACAACACTTTTCCAATAAAGTGACTTTTATTACAAATAATTACAGCACTTGGTCCAAAACAATAAAGTGAGGCAGTTTTCAATGTTCTGTTCTCTGTGTGCATACAAAGGAGGTTTTATTACATGAAACAGCACTCAGTAGTGGCCCGACAGGATTGTTTTCAGTGTTTGTCCCTTTTGCAGTAAACAGGCATCATTTTCAAAATGTTGCTGTCTAAATGAGAAACTTTCAGAAATGCTAATGCAAAAAAGATGCTTTTTGAATTGAAATACTGTCATGTAAATGGGGTCTGCGTCTCTAGAAAGGAGCTCTCCACTGAGCCACACAGATAAGCGAGAGTAGAAATGAAGGTCAATCAGTAAACAAAGCCTAATATTATGATCAGTTCAGAATGTGTAAATACAGTCATTTTGCAATGTTTGTTTGCTTGGCGGCTAAATTGCATCCAATTATTAATCAACTTTATTTTTCTGTAATGCTACAACTCCGCTCTTGAACATTAGGATGATCACACTTTTCCGTCACTGTGTCATCCTCTCACTTTCCAGGGTTGAATAAAACCTTGTTCATAAGCTCCTCTTACTTCTTCTTTACTCTCAGCAGTCAGTTGTTGTAACTTTCCTTGGCTAGTCTCGATTCTTTCCGAAACTCCAGACAACACTTTTGCTTTTGCCTGGATAACCACTTGATTTTTGACCCTGCTTTCACTCTTTTCCTGTTTTTGACCTCCAAAGGCATCCTGCTGTGCAGCATCTGATGTTTTATCGTCACACTCTCCTCCATCACCATCACTGATCTATTTCAGATTGCACCTCCTACATAAACCATAGTCCTCCTGTGAGCACATTTCTTCATTCTTGTACATCACTCCATGATTGTTTCTCTTCTTGAAGTATGTTCGCAACAGCCAATCCCATCTTTAACAGAAAATCTACCATCATCTTTCTTTCTGCATTCCTCTGTTTGACACCACAGCTCTCCATCACATCCTTATCATCTTCATTCCTTCCACCAACATGTTTATTATGTGTTTTCAATCGCAAATCTTTCTTGGGAACTCACTGAAGAGTTTATCTTATATCACACACCCAACTTAGGGAGCCTGTGCACTGATGACTTTTGCTACAATATCAACGTCCAACTCCATGGTCATCGCTCCATTTGTAACCCTGTTCATGTATTCGTCGGGCCACTATACTATACACTGACCCTACAGGACAGTCTGTCAATAACACATCAAAACCTGATTGGCTAATAATACAGTCACTCAGTGTTAACCAATCCAATAACAGCGTCCTGCTTCAATCTAAGGCTTGCAATGAAAAATACAGCTGTTTTCTGGAAAAGGCTATATATACTGAACAAGTACCGTAACTGACTCCAGGCTCATATCAGAATGACTTTCTAATTATGGAGAGAAAAAAAAAACACTTTTAACCTGCCTCCCCGAGCTGCACACCACTGGTAATAAATAAACAAATTTTTAATACATTTATTTCTATCAATTTTAAAATTAGAAATTATTTGAAATTACTAGATTACTAATCTCCCTGGTTTTTGTGTTTTGGTCTTTTTGCAGTTGTATAGGGGCCATTGAATACTTGAATTTCACTTGGGATAAATAAAATATCTAATGTAATGTATTGTAATGCAATCCAACCTAACCTATATAATCCCAATCATATTTATGTAGCTGACCATTCCATAATAATAAAGCTTGTACCAAGAGTCCCTGTTCCAAACTGTACTTCATTTCACAGTAACATCTGCCGTCCTTCTCCCCATCAGGTCAGCCAGGTCCACCTCTACCATTCAGTGTGCTACATTTCAGAGTTCTACTCTTATCTCAACTTTCCTTTTCTTCCTCCCACTTTTCTTATCTCTACACTCACTTTCCTTTCCTGGATTGGCCTGGTTTCCATCCTCTTCTCGAAAATAATCTTTATATTGTGCAGAGGATGCTGACGGCAGCCTCATATCTGCTCGCTGGAAGGGACAATCACTCAGCTTGTACAACTCTTAGTGACAAAGTGAAACTATATGATTGTTAGAATGCTAAACTTCACTGTAACTTTCTTGCAAAATTTGGAAATTTTTGACCCCTTTCTTTACATACATTTTATAGAAACAAACATAAGGTGACATTAACTGTACTTGTGCCCCCGGTCCATCACAGCGCTCCCACTAACTGCATGTGGACTACGACTCTCACCCCTCCTCACCCTGCCCCTTTAGCAGTCTGCTTTACAGTTGGAACAAGAAATGACCTCACCTCATCCAATTCCCGGCTCCCCCAGGGATTGAACAGGAAATAAGGAGAACACCACTCCCGCGCAGCCCGCTGTACCCATTACAGCACTCCCAAAGAGAAAACATCAGCACTTTGAAACCCCAAAATGAAAGTTGATTTCAGGAAAACTACAGGCCTGTCTGTTCTTGTAAAACATATAATACTTGAAACATGAGTGAACATGAAATAAACATTTAGTTATAACTGCCGTTGTGAGTTTTCAGACTGAGAATTCCAACCGTTGTTTGGATTCCTCTGAGAGGGAATGTTTTATGCTCCTTTGAAAATACAAAAGACGCTACACACATCTGAAAGCCATTATCCCCTCAAACTGTTAGCAAGCAGTCTGAGGATTCTTTCCGCTCTCTTGGAATCTCGCTACATTTCTGTCTTTACCTCTTTTCTCTTTTCATTTTCTTTCTTTCTTTTTTTTCCTTTTCTTTTTCAGGGTTGAAATCTCTGTCTTTTGGCAATACATGGGTTATGGAATTTCACAACTCTTATCCAGAAAGTTTTACTCCATGGCCCACTGAAACCCAACTCTCAGACACTTTAGCCATATCTTACACATGAACCTTTCTTCATTCCTCTCCCCACTATATGTTTTAACAGTCTTTTAACCGTGGCCAGACAAGCTGTGCCGTTACAGTGTGCTCTACCACTGGGGAGCCACATCACGTGTATACCCGCCTCTTCCTCCCCTCGTTTCCACAGAGTTGGCTGGGGACATGTGAGGCAGGTCTTCCCTTTTTCTCATCTTCCTCTGTACCTTAACCTTGTATAAATGGACCAATGTGTTTGTGCACTGTTTTATGAGATCACATATTCTCATCCCCCTTGAACACTGACATCTTTTGTCTATGCCCATGCTATACTTTGAAGTTCGCATTCCTCTCCCACTGCATCACTGGGGCAGCACAGCTGCACAAGGCCAACTCTTCACGGTGACGAGAAAAGCAACGCTCCAGGTAAAGTGAGGCAAGAAATGCCTGCCTTCTAAGCAAATGATGGAAACAATGACTGAACTAAAGGTGGAACGAAAGGTATGAGAGGAAAGGGAAGGCAGACGTCTGTCTTCCGATCCGTCTTGATGTGTAACAGTTTCACTCTTTGAATGAGTTTGCGTGTGTTTGTTTGTCTTTCTGTGTGTGCGGTGCAATGATCATATTTTCACCCACCCAGGGAAAAACCACCAGCGCGCCACAGAATTCCCAGCTGGGATCATCTCTCTACAGTCAGTCACACTCCACCCTGACCCCACAGGCTCCAACCACAAACCCCAACTCCACCATGACACTCCGAAACCAACCTCTAAACCCTCAGGCCTAACTCACCACACACACACACACACACACACACAACCACCACACACACACACACACACACACACACACACACACACCGCAGACTCATACCGGCACCCACCTCCATGCTCCCATGACCTTACAGCTGCCCTCTGCCAAAACATACAAAGAGTTGAAGACACAGAGAAACTACATCCAGAGTGGAAAATGGGAACTATGACAATAAGTAATGCTGACAAACAACAGGGATTCTGGGTTCTTTGATTATTTGGGACTTTGAAAGTCAAGTGAGCTTCACTGTTGCCTCATTTGACTTTCTAAGGAAACAAAAAAACTTGAATAGAAACCATCAAAACAACCCAGTTTCTTCCAGCTTTTCTCCCTTCAGCTGGGCAATTTCAAGTAACTCAAACTCTAAAGCTCTTCTCTTTAACACTTGAAGCCCTGTAAACGCTTTGCCTCCTAGTGCACTGCCAATCTCATAAACAGGTACACTTCATTAACAACTTTCTTCCTATCAAATGAAAAGTCAAGAAAGCAAGCACTGTGCCAGGTGACGATCCAGTTCTTTCCAGTTTTCACACCTGTGTAGATAAAGACATCAGACTAACAAATGTTGTTAAGGAATATGTTTCAAATCTGAAGCAAGGCATGTTCGAGTTACAGCACATTTCACTGCCTCATAAAAGTCCACGTATTCTATGCGTTCATATCATCTTACATCTTTTTCACAGCGGTCAGACTTATGGTTGAATCTATTCTCACGTGTTTGTCTAGAGACCCTTCCAAAGAATTAAAATGCATTACACCCCTGGGAATCTCTATAAAGAATGAATAATGGATGTAAGCTATGTTTAATTTGAAAATCACGGAGAATATAGTCCTTGCAATTCATGTTTGTTAACCACTGAGAGACATAGAGTAACAGCTGTATAATATTAAAAAAAAAAAAATCTATGGAAACAAATTAAAATCCTTTAATGCAATCTCCTCCGGCCCATCCTGCCTCCAATGACCCATGTGTGCACTGGCTAACCCCTCTGGGCAGCAGAACAGTATGACTAATTCTGGCCATGAATCTCTCTCCTCTGAGAGGCTGTCATGAATGTGATTTGGCTCAGTGATGGCTTTCCTGGCTGAGCTAAAGACAATCTGAAAACCCCCGTCAGGCACTGCTGGTCTCCCTTGGTACTTTTTTTCAGCACCAGGAGAGATCAGGCATTGCTTCAAGTATTCAGGTCGAGCGCACACAAAAATATCAGTCACGTCAGCTGCCATGCAATCATACCAAGAAAAGAAAGAATTACTTTCATACTGACCTCTTATTAATGTGTGATATTGATAAAGAAGACTTATATGGGATATGAGTTTGGGTGTGGTTTAAAGGGGGAGAGAGGTTTTAAGTGTGTGAATGTAAACGACTGCAAATATGTGTTCATGTGAGGACCATCTAATCCTCATCTGCTTTTTGTCCTGGCTTGTCATCTTTCATACCATGTGAGCTACATGAGGGACCCCGACTTCTGCTCTGATGCAGTGACGGAGCCTTCTCAATCTCCCCTGATTTCAAGCCAGGCGTATGTAGTCAGCTCAGCGTAAAACAAACAACTTACTTTTGTCGACAAAAGTCACCAATTAGTCACCATAAAGCTCGCCACAAATAACAAAAGGGGCCTTTATTTTTTTCATTCAAATTTCAAGTGACAGCTTACAATCAAAGATGAATATGTTCTGGTTTCCTATTTGAATCATGGAAAATTGTGTCTTCACCACTTCAATGATCTTGATTGGAAAAATCAATGATATCATGGGATGAGACGGGTGTATTTCTGTACGTTTAAGTATTTAAATATGAAACAAGTGAGAGAAGGCAAAGAGAACGAGGGGAGGGAGGGCTAGTTAAAGTATTTCCCTGGGATCTGAAGCAACAATACACTCCAGACAGTGGTGTGTTTTCACTGTAGCCAGATCACTCCTTGGCAAAATGTGGTTTTGTTTAGAGGAGAGAGGGAGGCAGTGCCGGGGGAGAGAGGGAGAAAAGTGAGAGAAGAGGGACACACACACACACACACACACACACACACACACACACACACACACACACACACACACACACACACACACACACACACACACAAATGGGTTTCAAACTCCTTGTGGATCTAATCCTTTGTTTCTATCCATCCTAGTCTTTCATGGTGTCTGTGTGAGACTCTCAGACTCCCTGAGAACTCCTGCCACACACCACAAATCATCCTGCAGAAGTATGCTGCATGTGAATAGCTGGCCGGGCATCAAGTTGCATCTTCCCCACTTGACTAAACTGCTATCCTTATACAATAGGATGTAAAGGAGGGTTTGACTGGACACTTGACTGAGTGGCCAAGTGTGCATTATGCTCAAGATCAAAGGTTAGGGCTAAGTATAACCAAAACTTACATCACTTTCAACTGAAATTTTCTTGATTATTTACTCTTTACTTGAAGCATTTGGTGGTAACAGAGCTCAACAGTCTGTACACAACATAATTATACTACATCATCTCCTCTGCGGAAACCATTGTTCCCGGTATTGTGTTTGGTAAATTTAGATCAAGTGAAGTCCTGCAGAGACACAAAACACTTTGCATATGGATATGATTATCTAATTTTGTTAATCTGTTGTCTTGAAAACTGGCCAAGGATGCTCCAAATAACATTTCACCCTTTAAGCTCATCAGAGGAAATGAAGGAAAGCAATGTACCTTCTGGTCCACACAATGACCCACTATATACATACATACATACATACATATATATATATATATATATATATATATATATATATATATATATATATATATATATATATATATATATATATATATATATATATATATATATATATATATATAACAAAACAGTTAATGACTCCAACAAAGATAAAACATGTGTGTATGTATGTGTGTGTGTATGCGTGGACTGAGAGAGAGGAGAAAGACAAATAGCTTGGAATTATATCAAAAGTCTCAGCGTTGCATGAACTTTTTTTTCTACAAATCACCTGGAGTTTATTTGCATGTTGTCTATCTCTCACGCAACATTCGCATAATATTTTTTGTGGATTCATGCAGCTTTTCTCCCATAAAGTTCTGTATTTTTGGAACTCGCTGTCTTGGAATGGACACAGATGTCACACAACAGTTAAGTGAAGTGAAAAAGATTTCCTGTCAATAGAAACTTGGGATTCCCTCCAAAATCCTTCATTTTATTTTGCAGACATCAAGGAAAAAAAAATAAAAGAAGCTCATAAAAGCAGTGCAGAAGGTACGGAATGAGGCCCCCAACCTGTGTGAAGATAGTGCTGAAGACTGATTTCTTATTTCTTTAGGACTCAGTTCCCTCAGTCATGCGGTTCCAAATGTTTAATGATATTCTGGTACGTTCTTTACACAATTATCTTGGAATCTGTGGCAGTCCAGCCAGACAGTAGCACTTTATGGGCTCTACTGTTAGATGGCGCAAATGTGAAAGTCAGTCGTTTGATTTAGACCTTAACAATAAAATGTCAGACTCCGACTCCAAGCTTCCCCATCAGCTAGTAGCTTTGGATGAAATGAAACAAACATGATTAGCACATAAAGAATGGAATCACAGGACAGATGAACCATATATACATATCTAAATCAGTTGCTTTATAAAGATAATGTCTCACAATGTATAAAATCACAATCAAATTTTTTTTTACTTTCTCTGAAAAGTATTGTATTCCTTAGTAGAGCATTCTGTGATAGATGTATGACATTATGATTGTGTTCATTTTTCACTTGAAATCCAAGTTCGAATGCCTTCGGCCCTTCTTGAAGCTGTCTCCACAGTCTCTGAGCTTGTTCAAACCTTAATGTTCTTCACAACGCTGAGCCATTTAAGATGTGAAGGTGGCAAAATCAGTGCAGCGGATAGCAACATCTGAGATGTGCTCAGCTGTCCTCACCAATATACCACCCAGATGGCCACTCGCTGAATGTTAACTTCCTATCAGCACTTGTGGCAACAAAGCACAAGGATGTGTCAATCACAAGTGCCGTTGGGCCGGGGCAGTAAATAGCAGCACTATTTGAAAAGCAAGCGTAAATTTGACACAGCAGGAAAACTTGTTCTTATGCTTTGGTGTTGATAAATGGTCTGAGTTACACTTCATGAGAGGCTGTAAAAATAGGCACAGCATTCAGAAAAATCAGTTTTGACATCTCCGTCTTTCAATGAATATTTTCTGGTTTCTGACTCAAGATTTTGGCATGTTTCAATTCATCCACCAGTCATGACAGATAATGCAAGCAGTCCTCAAGTACTATTCACAGGACATGAAAGAATATGAAAATGTACATAGCTCTACAATTCTTTTTTTTTTTTTTCTAACTCAGTGTTCTTGTCTTCACCCTCTCCTGAGAATATTTCTAGGTTCTGATTGAAGAAGTTTGAGTTATATTTTCTGTTAGGGTTGAATGTTATTGCAGGGGACCCTTATCTCATCACTTAGCTGACCTGAAGGAGTGATTTGCTGTAGACTGATGATAGTGAAGCAGTGTGAAGCTCGAGCTGCTTGGCCCCTGCTATAACAACTCCAGGAGTCTTGAGGAATGTGGGTTTGTCCTGCAGTCCGTTACTACCCCCTCTTTCTCTCCTTCTCTCTCTCGCTGCCTCACTGTCCCCTCCCCTCTTCCAAACAGGGCAATTCCCTAACTTTTTCTCTTTTTCTCACAAGGCTATAGTTCAATATTGCATTCTGGGGCACAGACTGTGTGTCAAATTGCGACTGGGCTCCTCGACACCAAGGCACTCCAATTGCTGCAAGGTATTGTGCACATTAATGATCTCTTGACAACAGCACAATGAAGTTATCAATGGCTTTGATAGCTACTATTGTTCCGGAGATCCCGTTGTTTCACGGAAATTAAGACCTTTTGCATGGCTGTTGAGGGAAAATGGACAAATCACTCGCTTTACATGCGGAAAGACAGACAGATAGAAGTTAAACAAAGTTTTTGTTGATGGGTGAAGCGCAGAAGTTGTACTCTTTCTTTCTTTCTTTTTTTTTTCCTTTCTTTTTTTTGCATGAGCCGGCTTTTGGGAGCAACTGAAGGCAGTCACGTTTTTATTGTTTGATTACTTTGTTTGGTGGAAGCTTCAGTAGTCCGAGCTTTCCTGCAGAGTCAAGCGGAATACAGCACGAGTGCACTAATCTGTTTTCCCATCGGGGAATGACTGGTGTGAGTGAGCTCGGGCTGATGTTGCATTTTTCTTCCATTCATAAAGTTGCGGTGACACGCACAGGCACAATATCGTGGAAAACTGCTTGCGTTTGTGTCAGCCTGCAGTAAATGGGTGAAATGGCTCGGTTGCAGTTTCTGAACAGCTGCAGATGAACACGTTTCATAAATTAAAAAGTGTGCAGCTTTCATTGCTGACCTGTGCAATGGATCTCACTCTTAATATTCGTCTATTTTTGTAAAGTTGTTCTTTTCAAGTTTGCAAAAAAAAAAAAAAAAAAAATCTGCGCGAATATAGCTTTTCTTTTTCTCCTGCAAGAGATGCGTTTTCTGTGACTAATACAAGTTAGATTAGTAAGACACAGCGGATGTCTGATCACTTTGACAGCACAGTTGGAGAAGTAGCTCCCACTGGGTAATTGATCATGCATTTCTTTTGTTCGCCATTGATCCCGCCTCCATTCACTTAACTTTCTGTAATCAGTGAAAAGCCTTATTCTTTCTGTTGTGTCAGGCTGCATTTTTGATGAAAAACAAACATTAAGACGAAAACATACTCGGCCATAAAGATGGAAGAGTGACAATCAATACGTGTATCGATTGGGCTTACATTAAAAAATTGGAAAATTACAAACTTGGCATCAATTATAGGCAGTTAAGGTCAAATTACTATAAATATCTTTATTTTCCTGTCTATTGAAGATACTATCCGTAAATCTGCCTCTCGTCTACCATAAAATGAATGTGAGTCAGTGGGATGCTGGACCATCAGATATAAATCTGTTTTAACTTCTGTCCAGACCAAATATGTAATGTAGCTGGAGACATGACTGAGTAGCTGGAGATTGTGTATCATCAGGGACCCCAAGCTAAAGAGAAGCACTGAGTTTGTGGCTGTCTAATGCAGTTTACCTCTGTATATTTTTTTACTGTGATTCGAATTCACAGGTTTGGGAGAAGTTTGTACTGCTGTAGCTGTGCATAGGTCTAGCAGAGCCAAAAACAATGGCATTTTAAATCTATAAATCACATAATGAGTGGGATTGATTGACAGGACTCTTTCTTTTCTACATGTAATTGATCCTTACAACAAGAAATTGTTAGCACTCTTTTTTATCTGGTGGTGCAATGAGTGTGAAAAAATAACTTATTTGAAACCTTTTCTTTATTATACACTCTTCTTTGCAACCTTTCTGGCACCCGCTAATCATGGGGCAGTTATTTAGGTCAAACAGCCCCAACCTAGTGACTATTAAACACAAGGCAATCATCCTTATCAGTGCTTCAAATATGTTTCAGTAAAACAAATATGTATTCAAAAATCAGAAGCATTATATGTAACAGGATATTTTGTGGCAGTTTGATTTTTGTGGCCTCTTTTTGCCATTGACCCATATTTTAAGGTAGTCTGGATTTAGAAAACTAATCATGTGAGTTAAGTAATTAGTGTGCTGGAAACAAGACACCTGATATAGAGACAATAGATTCCAGACATTGCTGTTGTGTGGCAGGATGGCAGTGCCACAGCTGTTTTCTCGCTGTCTATTGATCCATAGAAAACTCATAGCAGATTCATTCAGGCAACCTGGATTTGGTCAGATATCTTGCTTCACGTTTCGTCTCTTAGCCAAGTGGCTGCATCCGTTCCTGTACTTTCCTTCACTAGTCTGTCTCATCTGTATAGGACGCCAATCACACTACTTAAACATGCTTAAAATGTCTCAGAGGTCTTTGAGTTGTGTTTGATCAAAGTCTTTGCTACTCTTCATGTCATTAAACCTCCATATTGAACTTCTCTTGGTTTCTGTCACTAGACATGTCTTTTTAATCAGTGTGTGGGTTTTGCCCCTGTTCTGTGTAGAGCATACAGTATGTGGTGTCTGTTGAGTGATAAGCCACTTATAAGACTGCTTTGAAGCGCTGTCTAGTGAAAACAGATTGCTAAAAGTCAAGATTTTAGCCTCTTCTGTTTTAGTGAATGCACTTCTTTATTCATTCCTGGACTCATATGTTTTCTCTTTTCTCTTTTAATGCGATCACCAAGCAAGTAAACCCTCACCTCAAAAAGTAAAAAAGGGAAAAATCACATTAAAAATAAGCTAATTAAATTGCAATCCATTTTACAGAGGAATTGTGTGGTTCTCCGTAATGTTCTTCAGCTTGGAAAAGGTACGGGATTTTAAAAATTATTTGATTTGTCACGGCAGTGATCTTTGGGAGAGCTGTTTTTCAGATTACAGTGCTACACTTGCCAGCAAGTAGAAATTCAATTAATTTACCTGATGCCATCAAGCTAAATCATACCATCATGCATAACAGTGATCAAAACCTTGGTGGGAAAGTTTTTGCTAAAAACAACAGTTAAATAAAAATTTAGGTGAAAGTAACAGAAACCGGGATCTGTTGAATTGCTTATGGATTAGGAAAAGCCTCGGTTATATTCTAATCCAGGAACATCAGTGATAAATCTATTAGAACGTTTTATTAAGGAGGTTGAAACATGCAACATACACCAACTCTACCAAAAAAAAAAAAAAAAAAACATTGTTGGCATCATTGACACAGTTTTATGGGGAAAAATTGTGTTACCAAAATCCACTTTCTAATCTTGAGTCATGCTGAAGATATTCAGTTTATGATTCATTCAGAGAATCACTTGGTGAGGGCATGCGAGGTCCTCTGGTTTGCAGAAACATTTGATTAAGAGTGTGTGTTGTGTTGAATGAGCCAAAGTTTGATATGAATCGGCGTGACGTGTTTCATGACTTTGATCTCTGTTCTTTTTCTGTCCAGCCCTGCTCTGGAGTGCACTTCAAGACTGGGTCCGACTCCAGCTGGAGATCCCTCTGCTCAGTCTGGGTCCATAAGGTGAATCGAGAGTCAGAGAGTGAACGGTGGCACTGGGGTGATTTGGTTGGAGGGAAAGCCAGGCCGACCAATGGGATCAGGGAAGCTGGCTCAGGTGCTACTGGGATGGGCGGCGGTGTGTCTTGGGGCAGTTCACTTAGCTGGTGCTCAAACTGGGAATGGACCATACCAAGCTAGCCGCTTCACGGGCAGCGTGGACCAGAGGGAGGTGCAGCGGGTTCGGCGTCGAGGCCAGGAGACACTGAGAGGGTGAGAATCTATGTGTGCGTCTCTGTCTGTGTAAAATCTTTATGCCGCATCAATGCATTTGACAATTTTGTGCGTATAATCATCCATATTGTATCATACAGTTATGCACATGAAGACTGCTGAAAATCAAGTGTGCAACTTTTGTTTTTTTTTTTTTTTTTTTTATAAAAAAGTCAGAATCTTTGTACCTGCCTCTGGAGAAAGTTTGAAATATAAATGGCTTTCCCCTCTATGTTTTCCTGGCAGCTCTCTTTGAGCTGCTGTGCTTTCTGATCCGAGGCCAAGCTCGCCTTATACCGAATTATGAAGCTGAATACTAGCACATTGTTTTCTTAAATACAGCACGTATTTGACCTTAACAGGCTGCTTACCACAGTGAAATATCCACATGTATTTACGGCAAATCGACATTTTCATGGGAAAGGGGGGAAAAGCAGCTTTCTATAGATGGCGTCTCATGATGTGATGATGAGCGGAAAGCGTGACCCAAATTCCCTCAAGTGTGTTAGTTAAGCTGGACAAAGTAGTTCATGACTGCTGTGGAGAGATGTCAGGCCCTGGTGTTTTAGGTTGAGGCGGCCATGGAGTATATTTCTCTATGCGGGGAGATACATATGAACATGAGCGTATGTGTGTATGTTTTCAAAGGTGTTGTTTATGTGTCTAAATGTGGGGAGTATCCAGTGAAATAAACCTCAGGGATCACATCACCTCTTACCAGCTGCAGCCACCCTCCTGTGTCTCTCTTCTGCTGCACCGCTCTTTCACTTTCTTTCCCAAACACCATGAACCTGTGTGTGTGATATCTGCCAGTGCGGCAAAGAGTTTTCATTGTAAATTTTACCTCTTCTTAAAAAACAAAGGATGTTTTGTTGGAGCCCATTTGCAGTCTGCATCAGTTATTCCAATCAGACTCCCATCTGTCCCAGCTTATAGTTCCCCCAGTGCCAAGCCACAGGAAATGAGGTATTCGTATCACCCAAGTGAGGTATGAAAAGGGGCATTTGTTTCACTGCTCCAGGTGACAAAGCAGCAGAAGACATAATAGATGGGCAGAAAATGGGTGAAATAGTAAATGAGAGATAAAACAATGAAGAAAGTGAGAGTATTAATGACAACGAGAGAGAGAAAGTATATTGTATTAAATTGCAACCTATTAATTGTGCCAGGTGTAGTGCAAAGGGAGTAACAAAACTGGTGTTTTCTCTGAAAACATGCCTAGTGAGAGTTCCTGCTGCATAATGATATTAGATGTGTCTGCCTTGTCACTCATTTCACTGAATTTAGAGGAAACCTGTCCATTACAAATAAAGACAGTCATTCTCATCTTGCATTTAGACACATTTTATGAAGCATGTTTTATGTCAGAGTTTGATCTTTTGCCTACCTCTATGACAGAGTCTGACACATCAAGTGTTTACAGAGCCACACATTCAACCACAAGACTGGCATCAAACCAAAAACAAGGAACTTTGTGACGTGGCTGCATAATAAATCAGATTCACAGTTTGTCGAACAAGCAGTGATCAGTCAGACCAGGGAGTCAAGAAATCACGAGACTCTACACAACAGTGAATTATTTCCATCAAATAGTCTGCGGTTTCATGGGAACAAGCAACACAGGCTCGCAGACGTTTTCCATTACATGGCTGAGTTTTGGAAACTGTGCTGTGCTAGCGATGAAACGCTCATGCCGTGATAGTTTCACATACAGAATTAAATAGGTGATGTGATTATACAGGACATCTTTAAAACCCGAGGTAAGTTAAGGTGAAAAGCTCTGTTTGCATGCTGGGCTCTGGGCTACCACAAACTCGTCATTATTTTTATGGGATTTTATAGGATTACAAGGTGTTTCCTGGTAACTGTTACTCAATATAACTTTGAAGTACGTTGAGCAGTCCGGCCTCATGTGTTGAATCTTGCTTCCAGTTACTGTTCTAGTTGTTGACTAAAATAGATCACACATCCTTAGAAATCTGGTAAAATTAGTCACCTACGTGTGGGCCCGTTTCATCTAGCTGCCTCTGGACTGGAGCTTTGAGGATAAATGAAGCACAGTTGCGATGAATCAGTCTTTTGGATGTTTATTACTTTCTTGTGGGCCAAACTTTTCTCTCAAAGGAGTTGTTGAATCTTATTGTAAGTCACTCACATCAGTTAACTGTAATATGTGCAAAGTCACGCTTGTTTCTTACACCCATCACGGAGAACTGTCAGTAACTCCGTGTGGGTTTCGCAGATTTTGTGGGTGGGAGATGGAGTTAGTTTAATGATGGTCATTACGCCGGCCTTGGGCTGGGGTGCAGTGTTTATTTGCTGGCTCGAGCTTTGTATCCCCCGGTCTGTCTTTGGTAGCGCTGAGTCTGATACTGACTGACTGATTTATTGGCTCCAGCAGCACACAGCACCCTGGCATCGGTCCACTCACAGGCGGCGTCTGATCAGACCTCAGGCTGGCTGGTTGGCTGTTTGGCTCGCTTTACTCAATTACTGATTGACTATCTGGTTGGTAGGCTGAGGGCGGGAAAGTAGGAGACAAAGAGCGGGTATTTTCCAGCTGAATTTTTATTGTCCAATGACATTTATTATACATTAGAGATAAATATCTTTTCTGTGTGTGTGTTTGCTAATTTCAACTGTTTGGCACACGTTTACCCAGCTCTGCACACTCAACATCTTGAACACTGGTGAACTTGGCAGACAATCAGCCTCAAATGAGAGAATTACATTCAGTCCAGACCTTTCCAGTACCACCCTGATTGCCTGGACTGGGCCCTACATTTATAGTAGGCCTTGATGGTAGCCTAATCTCAAATAGAGTCAAAAAGAAATTCCCCTATTGAATGCCATAGGAGAAATCGCTTGATGTCAGATCTAAAGGAGCTGAGTTTTGGGTAAAAACCCATAAAAAAAAACCCAGAAAGAATTTTTGACATCACTGAGAAAGTACCAGGTTTCCTCTGTTTTATGAGCAATAGCTGCCATTTCAGGGTTTCCTAGACGTGTGCATTTATACAGGCTTAAAGTGAAATGTACCAACACGATTATCTGGGACAGCTGATTTACATGCAGTCTGTGATTAATGCTTAACATGTTGCTGTGTCTGATAACAAATGTGTCAAATCAGCTCAGTTCAGAAATACATCTACTTCAATTCGAACAGAAAAATAAAAAAATCCCCTCAAGGGTTTACGTGGTAGACCAGAGTGGAAGTCACTGTGCTGAAACTTTTTCTGTTTATCTTGTCAGAACAGTAAGAGAAACCATATGCATACATCATACGAGAGATTAATCTCTCCTGATCCTCTGTAGGTCTCAATTTAATCTCACTTCTATCACTCACCTCACCTCACCTCACTTTCAAATCTAGTGCCAAAGCTCCCCACTGATTCAACTGTCTCACTTGTTTTATTAATTGAGTGAGCCCTCTCACTCATCCATCCATCCATCCATCCGTCCGTCCGTCCGTCCGTCCGTCCATCCATCAGCTAACTATGGGCATACTCTGGACACTGACAACCCCTCACACTCACACCTACAGGCAGTAGGGAGAACAAGGAGAACATGCAAACTCCACACAGAAACACACTTTACATCCATGCTATGAGGCAAGAGAGATTCACTGCAGCACTGTGCTTCCCTCACTAATACATACATTTGTTATTGTTATCATGTAGGATTTCTGAATGAGTCAAAATGTTATTCAAAAACGTTTAATACAGTGAGTGCACAATCATATTTGGGCCCTCTGTTCTTCTTATTACTTTTTTCTTTTCTGTTTGTCTTTATTATATTTTTCCACCTATTCCATACCCATTTAATGAATATTAGTTGAAAAAAAAAACTCTTACATTGCTCCAAAATGATCTTTCTTGCAAATATCAAACTGATGCCCTACAAGTACCTGAAATGAAGTTTCCATCAATGGTCAATACTAATCTGCCTTGTCTTGAAGTACAGTGTAATCTCTGTTTTTTTATGCTCTACATGCCTGTTTCATCTCTTTTCCTGAGCCGAGCGCCCAGGTGTTGCTGAACTCCATAACACATGAATGCTTTTATGAGCAGTGGTCACATATCAGGTAGATGATTTGTGACTTGTGATCAGTTCACTGAAACACACATGGGCACAGACACCTGACCTGGATCTCCGGCAACTGCGGGTTTCTACCGGGTTAATGGAAGCAAACTGTCGTGGTTTTCCCAGTGCTCCTTATAGGTCAGTCAAGACTGGCTGCTTTGAACTGCCTTAACTTTTGACCTTGCTTATTCCTGTGTGAAAAGCACCCTTGGGTCAAAATCTTGTTTGTTTGTTTGTTTTTACAACTTCTTATTTTGTTCTTTTTTGCTAAATGAGCTTGAAGTAGCTACAACAGAAACCAAATTTAAGATTACAATCACTTTTGATAAATCTCTTATAATATACACGTTCTTCATTTGTTTTCTGCACATTTAAATAATTTTGTCTATTTACTATTAACTTGAAACAATCTGTTCATGAACAAATATTGGTCATATATGTATCTGTTTTGGATACTTTAATATTGTATTTTGTTAGTGTCCAATCTCATTTTGTATATTTCTGTCTGGTTCTTGTAAATAATCTCATTTTTATTTTTAATGCTCAGTTAAATCTGGAAAAAAAACAATTTCTTATCTGTTATTTAGATTTACTCCAAGTGGTGCATCATGTCAAATCTTGATTTTGAGTTTTGGGGACCTGCAGTTTGAGGGTCAGCACGGCTGAGGGACGTTTGACCTTTGTTTTTTTTTTTTTTGTCTCGGCAGTGATGATTGTTTTAACCCTCAAAACAAGACACTCAGCAGGCCTTGTTGTGGCATGTAAAGTGCTGTTTCACTATTTGTGTTTCATTTACAGTAATTTGTGGTCCTGTAATCACTTCTAATGGTGAATTCAGTGTCATTTCTCCGCTCATTACTTCTGGATAAGGTGGCGGCGTCTTTCTCTCTTTATTTAACTGTTAATGGCAATTATTGAGCGATCATGGGCTGAAGGAAACTTCAAGTGTTGCGACATCACCACAAAGATCTAATCTTCTTTAAATTGAGCCCTGAGAACAGTTGGACATTTCAATATTAAGGAAAAGCCCCAGGGCCTAAACTCCTTCCTTACGTCTGCTTTTCATTCGGTTTCTCTTCGTTTCACCCTTCGAAGCCTCTTCTCTGTGATGGAGACCAAGAACTTCCCTGAGAAAGACCGAGAGCGAGCACCAGTGGAAGAAAAACAAACCAAAGTTTCTGACCTCAGGGTCAGGCCCTTATAATCTTTCATATATTGACATCCGCAGGTCTTTAGCTTCACTGCTGCATGGCGAAATAGATCAGTGTAGATTTTTGCGTTGCCTGCCCATTAAGGTTTGGAATGTCAATTTCTGAAGTTTTTTTTTTTCTGTGTGTGTGTTTGTGTGTGTGTGTGTGTGTGTGTGTGTGTGTGTGTGTGTGTGTGTGTGTGTGTGTGTGTGTGTGTGTGTGTGTGTGTGTGTGTGTGTGTGTGTGTGTGTGTGTGTGTGTGGTGTGTGTGTGTGTGTGTGTGTGTGTGTGTGTGTTTGCCCCGGAAACTCAACCCCCGCCAAGGGTCTGGCCTCTTCTTGCTTATGCTGCTTTCTGCCTCGTTTCCATATCTCTGTTTTCTGCTCCCACTCCTCCTTCTGCTTCCTTCTTTTCTCAACATAGACTTGTTTTTGCTTTCTCTCCCACTGATCTCTAGTTCCTTTCCCACCCCCCACCCAGCCTCCTAATCGCCTCTCACTCTTTTCACACTTTCTCTCTAAAACCAACGTTCACATTTTAGTGTCTGCAAGGTCCCGAAAGAAGTCCCTCGTGTTATGTTTGCCCCCTTTTCTTTTTATCCCTAATATTTTTGTCTAAATGAATACCTCCTGTCTGCCTGCCCACCTGTTTGTCTGCCCCTTCTCCTTATGCCATCTGTTAATGTGATTGGAGGTGTGTTCTGCTCTCCATCCATCAGGGATTCAAACCCCAGCTGTCATCTGGTGGGGTGGGTGACGGCCTGAGGTTACCACAGACACTCCGTAGTGAGGAGGGTCATCTGTTCCACAGGAAGAACTTCATCTGGCACTAAACACTAAATTCCCAACTTCATATCTGGACCTTTATTCCTGATATTGTGATTGCATATTCAGCATATTATCTACATTTGTTTTGTGTTTTGTTGGCCGAAGCGAATTCAGTCATATAATATGTCAGTGGCTCCGTTTTCAAGACACTGGTATGTAAGTTTTAGACCAAGCCAAGCCAGCTGGTTCCTTCATTTCCAGTCTTGGTGCTAAACTAAGCTTGTAGCCTTGTTCTTGTTCAACTTTGTACTGTATCTTTAAATTATACATTATATTACCTGTAACAAAATGCATTCAAAAGCAAAAGTTGTGTCATTGATCTTGGTTGATTCCACCTTTGCAACTATTTGAAATTGCTTCTTCACTTTCTTAAATTCCTCATTTGTAAATGGAAGAGATTCTGTTTTTGTTTTGTTTTTTTTTAATGTGATGAGTATAATTCTCCATTTATTTGAACATCTGTAGCCATTTGGCATCTAATTTTGTAAAGAAATGATCTGGTTCAGAGCAGCTGAGTAAAAGTTGAGAAAGCTTTAACCTCTGAACATTGTAAAAGCTTCAAATTGAACAGTCACGCCACTAATATATAGTTAAGTTTCTGGGCGGTGTACCTCACCTCATGGATTACTGAGAATAAGGTCTTAAGAAGGTTTTCTCAGAAAGACTGAGTTACTTTCAGAATGTAGAAAATTATGTTTCAGTGGAAGAAAAAGTCGAGTAAGAGGTGCTGTTGAACTACATCATGGGAACTTGGCCAGTTTTCTTTAATGAGCCTGATTTACCAGTCATTGGCCAGAATTACAAAACAGTGGGTTTCTGAAATTTCTCAATGGAGTTGAAATCCAGTAACAAATTATCACGGGCATGGAGTTCAGACTCCTTTCCCAATTACAGTTCTTTGTCATGGCATCAGAAAATGCAAACATCTAGACACCAGCACAAGTGAGTAAAAGACCCATTATAATATACCTTGAAAGATAACCACTGTACTATTAGTTCAGCTACATAATTGGAAGCCCATAGTTCAACATACTTCAATTGAATGCATATGTCTTCTTGTTACAGCACAAGAGTGTGGCACTGAGACATGTTGGAGTTTTTCAATTAAACCCAAAGAAAATGTTTGGGGTTGTAATTATTCATGGATGCCAAAAAGTTCTGTCTTTCACGTCAGCTTGTAAAGTAGCTGCAGACTCCATTCCTACTGCAGGGGCCTGAGTGTGTTTGTGCGTGTGTGAGCGCAGTCAGTCATCTCTAGATGTGGTTTAGCCATTTCCTCAGAGGAAAACGTTGTGGCTAACCTGTCTGGCCATTGGAGCTCTCCGTGCGCTGTGATGACTCTTACATCTGTCAGCCAGGGTCAAAGTTTGCTGCCAGCTTCCCACCAGGGAAGCCTGACTGAGCGGGCTGGGTTGTGTTGGGGTGCAGTATTGGGTATTTTCCAGAAAACAGGACAGCCGGAGGAGAGGACTTGAGAATGAGGAGAACTTTATGTCGCTCTGAGATTAAGGGTCAGCACTGAAAGAAAACAAAATATTACTCTTTGTGTTGTTGCCCCCCTGGATTTCCTGTCCTTTTAACTCAACAAAATACCTCCATCCATCATTGGAAGTGGCGTCGTTTGTATCAGTTTGTTTTCTTTATTGCGAAACCATAGAACACGCACGTCTTGAGCAGATCAGAAAACATCTCTTAGCTGTGTCTATTTGTTTAGAGATTTTACTGAATTATTATTTGGCGGTCTGGGTGGGTAGTGAATTTGTTTGCTCTTTCTTGTTTCTCTCTCAGGCCCAATGTGTGTGGCTCTCGCTTCCATTCATACTGCTGTCCAGGCTGGAAGACTCTGCCTGGGGGGAACCAGTGTATTGTTCGTAAGTTCCTCCATCCTTACATCCTCTCTGACACTTTACTGTAGTGCAAAGTTCAGTGGTGAAGATAACAACTATTCACAGCGTAGTTCTATTTGTGCAAGGTACCAAAGATGAGAATTCAGAATAAATAGCTGCTCTCTTCCTTCTTCTTTCTCTTCTCAGCAATTTGTAGGAACTCGTGTGGCGATGGCTTCTGTTCCAGACCCAACATGTGTACCTGTTCCAATGGACAACTGTCTCCCAGCTGCGGAGCAGGAGCAGGAGGTCAGTGAAATCATTTATCAAACATCATCCCCAACAGAAGATACTGGCACTGGGAGTCAAATTAAAGTGGTGGAGGCTGCTTGACTGAAACCATTACATTGCATTAGTTTGAGTTCCCACACGCATCAGGGACAAGCTGTGGCTCTTTCTTTAGCACAGAAACATTTCTCTTTTGAGAACCAAACTGTTAATTGTACAAACTGCTAATTTCTTTGATGAGCACCTGATTTATACCCAAAAGTTTGACGAGAGTAAAAGCTTCTGGTATCAAAAATTACAGACCTCTGATTTCCCATGTCCTAAATGCTAACTGTATATCTTCAAGTCTTTAACAGTGAATTTACTGGCTTTGATCACAATCATATATGTATGTGTGTGTGTGTGTGTGTAACAGAATGTGAGCACTGCATGAAGACAGTTAACACGGTGATAAAATTTGCATAAACCTGTGAGAATATAACAGAGTTAAGCCAAGTTTCCACTTGCACGATTCTGTGGCACGCATTGGCACGAATCGAGTAGCAAACTACTCGTAAAGTGGCGTGAAGTCTGCGTAAACCTGTCGTGACTGCGTGCCATGTCGGGACGAGAATTTTGAAATGTTCAAAATTTTGGACATTTCGGGCCGTGAACTATGCGCCAACTGTCCGTGAATGCCTCGTGAACTCGTCGGGAGAATGCAGGAGGATGCGTGCCAGTCGTGGCATGGCACATGGCACCACAGCAAATCCAAAAAGGACCCGGGGTTGGGGAAGCCCCCTTTTTATATGGCGTGCCGAATTGCGCAACCACGTCGTGCCAATGCGGGAAGCACGTAAACTATGCGCAAACTATGCGTGAATGCATCATGCCAGTTCGTGATACTGACGGGCGCGCATTTGTGCGCATTCGTGAACTATTTGTGAACTAGTCTTGAACAGTGCGGGAGCCTGCCAGTTCGTGACTCCAGATTGGCGCGCCTTGCCACGACAACATCGTGGCAAAAAGTTGTGCAAGTGTAAACCTGGGTTTACCAACCAACACCTCTTTCCAGGGAAAAGTGGTAATTTCGAAACTTTCCTCTGTGACAGAGTTCTGCATGCAACCCCTGAAAAATGACACATTACCTTATTTTTCTCTTTCCACATTACAGTTTGTTTCAATTAGGTACACAAAACAGGCATGAATGTGTAAAATAGCAAAAGTACAACTCAAATCCAAAAACCATAACTGAAATACCATAACCTTATATACAAAGTGGCAGGAAATTCCAAAACCAAAGAAGCTTACTTTAGATTCTTACTGTAAAGTGCTAAGGCCTGCCTTAGCAGTGGCACTGCTTTGAGAGGTTCTTGGTTTGAGAAAATGTATGAATGTGAAACAGAAGAACTGTAGAGTGGATTAAGGAAGTTCTCTTCAAACTGAAGCTTTTTGATGGAAAGCACTTGGCCTGTTATCACCTCATCTGAATAATTTCTGTACATGAGCACCAGCAGTGATCTCCGCTAAGTCAGATTTATTAATGACAACATATTTTTTATGTACTTCAGAAGGGCTTTGAGCTTCACTTCCCTCAACTGCGATGCTGCCAAGCGGCTCAAACTGCTGATGACATGTTGTCTGCTACACTGAGCAGATTCAGTGTCTTTGCCTCCAACTGCTAGGCTGCAATCCAAAAGTTGTCCCACCTTTCTCCTGCAACAGCCAGAAAAGTACTGTAGCCATTGTAATAGTAATGTAGTAACTCCCAGGCCTCCGGCACAGCCTTTAGGTCACAGGGTTTGTCAGGATTAAAGTCAAGAGTCTGGCTGCCACAGCTTAGTCTACTGGGCTTAGTTGCAGACCACTCAGGATGTGTGTGTTTGGAGTGGAGCAAAGTGTTTCAGTGAGCATGCATGCTGTGTGAAATCACATTTGTGTTTGTGAGATTACTGCAGTGTGTGCACGGTTTGAATACACAGTTAATGTGTACAGGACATACCAAAACTGTTGTTGTTAAGCACCACTTTGGGAGCATGCACTGTGTGTGTCAATGTGTGTGTTAAGTAGCGTGCAATGTGTTCAGCTTCACTGCTTTAGTAGGCCAATGTCAGCTCATCAGTCACGCCTGGCCCCTGCCAGACCCTTTACACATGCTCACATTCCTCTAAACCCACTAACACACAGATATGTTCACTTGAACGGAGGTGTACACACACACACACACACACAAACACACACACACACACACACACACACACACACACACAGCGAGTATCACTTGTCTATGACCTAGAGGTGTAAAACAGGATCCGCTCCAGCCATATGTAAGTCCATGGAGGTGAGGTGGGGAGAAGCTGCCCTCCAGGACAGCCTGAGACGTCCTGCAGAGTCAGAGCTTTGGAAAGAGCTATGAAGTCATGTTCCTTTGGAGCTTAAATGACCCCTGAAAGTGAAGTGATAAATTATTGTGAGAGCTCAGCAGACCAAGGCTGAAATGGTGGCTGCTTCCTGCAATTCTCAGCTTTCCTCAGCTGGTATTCACTTCTGCAAGTTTACAAACAGCACAGGAACTCCAACTATGTCAGTTCATTCAAAGATGATGTTAAAGTGCTACAATTAACTATTGACTGTTGGTACTTTAAAGTTTTTCTATTGGCTATAATAAATATCTGAAAGTTTAGATCATTCATCCAATTGTTTTAACATGCTTTAGAAGCTCTTGTGTTGTTTCACTGTTTGGTTTAATGCCATCTGTCAATTACTGGCTTTCAACATAAAATTAAAACCTCTTAATCTGTTTGGAGCGTCTGTAAAGCTTCTCATCCTGCCAAGTGTGACTATTTCCAAACTACCATGGATGCTGTGGCTGGATGTTTTAAATTGTCTTTGCTTCACTGGTATTTGGTTATAAAACTTTGTTTTTATTAGAATTCCCTCTGAGGCAACCTCACTGCTTTTGGTGACTTTCAACACGTTAGTTAGCCAAAACTGTTTTCACAGCATTCTCAGTATTAGAGGCTTCAGGCCATGCCAAGGGAAGGCAAACACCATCGTTGTAGATCTTGTCTCTTGAAATGCTATTACCTTCCAGATTCAGCTTTTGGCAATCATCCACTATTTAACTGGATAAGTCATTGCAGTTGAAAACAAATTGCTGTTCTATGGCAATCCATTCTGAAACACCGATTTCCTGACCTAAATGTATAGCCTGATTTTTACACCTTGTTTTGCTGTAGATTGCTTGGCTTGTTATAGATAGAATCTTTATATCTCACGTCTTGACTGTGGAATGCAGAGTTTAAATAAATCAGCAACACATTTGTGACTTTCTGCATGTAATCTACATGTCAGTGATTATTCTTGTAGCCACACAGATGGTGGACTATAATTTTTTTCTAATGACTCTTCCTGGAACGCTCGCTTTTTGCCAATGAACAATTCAGCCACATGTTTCTGTTGAAGGCCTGGCAGGCTTTTGGAAGTGAGCACATTTCCCAAAAAACTTAAACCCTTGCAAAGCCAAAGTGGCTTTATAATGGTATGAGTCATATTTACTGATAACCTGAAGTTTTCGTGTCACTTCCCAGACCAAAAGGTTCACTCTGTAAGTCACCCTTGTAATAAACCACAGTTTAGGGTAGCAGCTGTGCTGAGAATTGTACAGGGTTGTCTTTATTACCTTGTCTTCCCATAACCATAATTACAAAATCATTACCAGGGATGTTCTCTCCCTAATGCTGAGAAACAGCTGTCTGTCGACTGACAGTCTTAGACTGGTGATTGACCAGCAGCCGTAGTGAGCCCTGGGAAAGCCAGAGAGGGGTCCTTTTAATTAGAAACCATGCTGCCTCAACATAGTCCACCCCGACCACAAAACTCTATTTGGTCCTGTTAAGTATGAGGTAAGAAAATTAGTTAATCAAATAAATTGGTCTAATTGTCCTGGAAAACTCATGATGTAAGTGAATCGCATAATGATCTTTGCTGAAAGAGGATAACCGACCGTCTCTCCTTGAATCAAATGTGGAGATGATAAAATCATTGAATTTATTTTCTTACAACCATCAGTATCAATTTTGATCTTTTGTCCGATTTATCAATTACCAGAGAAGGTTCTGTATCAGGAACCAAAGTTTCACTATCGCTCATTTTCAAGGGAACGTTTGGTGTTTGGCTCATATCATATTAGCGTCTTTTAATTCTGTATATCCCCACAGTGCTCCTTTCACTGAGACACACAGACATGCATACCGTAATCCTTTTAATGCATGGATGTTTTACTCCGGAGGGAAGCCCTTTGAGTATCGTATACATGGAGTTTTTGGAATAATTCCTGGAATTTAGTGCATGTTTTATGAAAAGACATTTCAAATACAGCTTGTGTTCAAATCCTCACCCCCAGACATTACATACTTGTGAAATGAAGCCAGATTTTGAAGACATTGTCTTCAGCAAGGGCCTTTACTTGTGGCTCATCTATATCTATGTAGGTACAGAGTTAGATGTCAGGAGTTTACGTTTTTGCAATTCACAAGAAAGCATTCCAGCACTGATAACCACTAGTTATCCTCACATCTCCTCTACAGCCTCGTACTTGTAACAGGTGACGCCATGATTTCAAAGCCCCATTGAGCAATGAAATGAATTATGATTTCTTGAAATACCCATTGAAAAAAAAAAATCCAAATTGTTGCCTCCTTAATTCAAAGATGTCTTATGACCTAAAGCTCAATTTCTTTAGATTTATACTGTTTCCATTTCCCCCTTCTTTGTCGATCCCGCCTGAAATTGAGACTCACTTTGTTACTGGTCTCTTGGGCATGTGTAAGTCAGGACAAAACACAGCTATAAAGCTCCTCAGTTTTCCATAAGACGCACATGCTCCGACACACGCACTCACACACAGGCCGGCACTTCCTGTGTTCACTCTTTCTCGTAAAAAAAAAAAAAAAAAAAACCCAGATGTGAACAGCTCACCGACAACACTACCAGAGTACAGAGGTGCATTGTGCTGCCGCTATGCTACACCCAGCTCCTTTTGCACAGCGTATGGAAGATACCTGCAGTCAGTTGCCTTTGGGGGACATTGCATTGACTTGCAATCATTTCCCTGCAGACTTATTTGGACCTTAGCTGCTGTTGCTTTTACTTTATTGTTCCATAATCATAGCTGAAGTCTTAAAACATGTTTTAACTCATGATGACTCGATCTTCATGGCCTCAACGATGTGAGGCCCACGTGATCTGGAGAAGGAAACTTACTGCAGTCCCCACAGCAGTAATAGATACAGGTCGGCAGACACACGTTTGCTTCATTTGTCTACTTCAACCTGACATTCGATTTAAAAGTAAACTTAGTTTGACCTAAAAACTTCCCCTGATGGGAACTTGAATTATGTCCCCATATGGAAGATTCCCATGACATGTGTGTGAATAATTATAGATTCCCACACACACACACACTACCCTTTTGCTTTCCAGGCATGGGTCACTGGGGCAAAATGTCCCTCTTGACTTGAAAGTGATGGAGCGTCAAGCTAGTGTTGAAGTAGTTCATGTTACAGAGAAAACATTATAAACAATAAGTTTTACCGTCAGTGTCTTTCCGTCTGTCTCTTCATCCTTCAGTCTTGGTTCAGGGAACTTCTTGCTATGGTTTTCATCTACACCCAAAGACTGTTTCATTGACCTATTTAGAAATAGTTTTCTGGGGAGGGGGTACTGGTCGAATTATGGGTGAGCTAACCTAAGTTGCCCTCAATGTTTGGGTAGTGTTAGTTGTAGCTGCCTGGAAGAGCTTTTTTCTTAGGAAAAACTAATCACTTACTGCAGTCCTTAGCCATGTTTCACATCAGAGCTCCTATTATTGGCTTTAAGTGAAAAAAAAAGTAAAGAGTGTGCTGGGGTAACCTTTTTTTCACTTAAGGCTACATTTGAAATTGGGGGAAATCCTGACACATAACTCCTCAGAGTGAGCTAGAAATAGCGGGAAGAGTGAGACTAACCTGTAAACCGAACTGCCCCAGAGTCCAAAACTTCTTTCTTTTAATTTATGATCATATGTCGCCTGGAGGCACAATCCAGACCAGAGCGCTCCCTGCCAATTCTGTAGCTGGAGACTGCCAAGTGCTGCACATGAGAAAGTTAACTGGAATTCCTTCTAGACTTCTAGATTCAATAAATATGTGGAAAAAATCAAGTCTTGGTTGACCGTTTCAGTGAAGTGGATTTTTGCCTTGCATTCACTAAACAACACTCGGTTGAGTTCTAAGACACATGTAAGTCAGTCCTCGTGTAATCTGCCTGTAAGACAGACGTGGATAATCACAATGAAAGCTACTTTCAAGTGCGTTAACTCAAGATGACTCACAAAAGTTGTATTTAGTTTGTTTATGTACAGTCAAAATAAGTGGGTGGATTATCGTGACTGAAATGTCTCCCGTTGGCAAGTGTGCAAACTCAGAAAGTCTCATTAAACAAACTGAGCTACAGGGAAGCTCAGTCATTTCCCCTGTGCTGCACAGTTCTGCATGCCAGAAATTTTAAATAGCGAAAGAGACATAAACAGGCAGATGGAGAAGAAAGAGACAGCAGCTATAGAGGAAATTAATGTTGAACTTGCAATTAGGATATAGACAGAAGAGCTTGAAGGGTCCAGAGGTTAGAGGAAAAAATAGAAGAAGGAAGCAGGGAAAACAGAAGGAGACTGAAGGTCAATAATAAAAACTTTTAAGCTACAATGAAGAAAAAGATCTTTAACATCCGTTGCTACTGAGGCTTTTGTTCCTCCTATGTGTGGTTTAAAGGTGACTCAGCAGAAAGATGCTTGACAGCCAGGAAGGTCAATTAGTCAGACTTTCAGACGATGCATTTACACATTTAACATTGTTATATTGACCTTATCATTTGAACAGGACTGTCTTCCAAGCTTGAAGGCTTCTCATTCTATGGGCTTCATTCCTTCAGCGTGACGCACACAAAACATCTTTCACCTTACTGCCCTGTGCACCCTATTATATATCACTTTTATTTTTCCTGTTGTACCTGGCCTCTCTTCATCCTCTTCCGAAGACTTCCTCAAACAGTTTTCCTCTACTTTCAGCAAATTCCTGGCTGATTAAGTGTAGCATACAGCTGGCTTAACTTATTGTCTGCATGATTAACCCTGCCTCTGTGGCCTGTGGGTTCCTGAGTTTTTCCTGTCGATCTAAAACTTCAAGAAAAATTAAAAACATTTTACAAATCCTGGATTAGCTCAAAAGTGGAACTTTAGCAATGAAGCTGTATTAATTTATTATAGTGCCATTACTTGTAATGTTCTTTCTGAGCGATGATTTACTGAACACTGTGTCTTTCTTACAGTTCAGTCCTGTAACGTCAGGTGTATGAATGGAGGCAGCTGTGCAGAGGACGCCTGCTCCTGTCCAAAGGGATACACTGGCAGCCATTGTGGACAACGTAAGTAAAAACTGGATGGAAATGTTTAAATTTGGACCTTTTATGCATCAGTAACAATGCGATGTTCATGCACCAAGAAAACAATTAACACCGTGTCGATGCAACACTTCTGCTATAGAAGTATGAGAGATAAATATTATCAAATATAAAATTATATAGAAATGAGTTACACACTATGAAAGGAAAAGTGCTGTTTTGCTATTTCCGTGGCCAATAAATATGGAGTTTATTAACTAACAAATTTTGAGTGAATCATGTTCTTTTTTCTCCCTCTTCCATTTTTGTCTGATAGCTGTTTGTGAGAACGGCTGCCAGAACGGTGGACGCTGCATCGGACCCAACAGATGTGCCTGTGTCTATGGTTTCACTGGCCCGCAGTGCGAGAGAGGTGAGAGCTCCTCCACATTATGATGTTTATGATCTGTGTTTTGATCCTACATAGTTTTTTATGTGACCACAGGTGTATAAAAGCCCCTCTAGTACAAGTTCCATTGTAGGATTCCAGAAGAGAAACAAGAAAAAAAGGCTTGAATCATTGTACCGATAAAGACACAGCCATGAGTCGTGTTTTTGTCATATTTGGTTTAACAGGAAATCATACGGGAATGTTCATCCCTGCTGGTAGAAGTTTACTCACTTCTTAACTGTGGAGTGTTTCTCGTCATTAATCATAGTGTTGAATCAGTACCAATCCCAGCAATGAGAAAAAATGAGTCACAAGACAAAAGTCCAACTTGTTAATTTACCCTGAATACCAGCACACTTTTGAATGATGAATAACGACAAACATTAAAACTTTAATTACCATGTTCTTTAAAAGAGTCACTTTGGTTTTGCCAATCAGCTTCTCAGCTCTACTTTGACCTGCTCCAGTTTCTATTGATTTTGGGGGAATGAAATCCATCCTATTCGTAGTTAACTTTAACTTCACACACTAGGAACTTTGGGCTGCCTCGTTGTGTCACCCAGGGAGCAGCTGGGAGTCAAGTGCCTTGCTCAGAGACCTACTTGTTAAACTGTCAGCAGCGAGAGTCAAACCTGAGGAATCAAATCAGAATCAAATCAAATCAGATTTTATTTATATAGCACTTTTCATATTAATAAAAACAACGCAAAGTGCTGAACATTAAAAACAGTCATAAAAACAAAAAGAATAAAAACCGCGCCATCAAACAGTATGCACCACACACACACACACACTCACCCTCACACTCACCCTCACCCTCACACTCACCCTCACCCTCACCCTCACCCTCACCCTCACACTCACACTCACACTCACACTCTACCATTAATTCACACAGAACAGAGGAGACATGGCATGGCACTGAGCATCTTAGGGAAAACGCCACCAGTGGGGCCCCCCACACCAAGGAAAGTCGAGGGTCAATTAAAACTGGGGCTCCAGCGCCCGACCCCCGACCCCGACAGACCATGGGAACTCGCACACCAAAGTGTGGAGCCCCCAGGCCAGCCAGGACCAGAGTACCCGGGCACAGTAACCCCAGCATTGGACCAGCACCAACTCCCGGTGTGAAGGACCCCCCTGAGGAAACACTGGTATTAAACAGCTAAAACATAATAAAATATGACACAAAATTAAAATAAGATAATAAGATAGGATTATAAAGTAAAAAAGTAAAACAAGTTGAATGTGCATAATAAAATAGAATAAAATTACATAAATAAGAATGGAATAAGAGGACTATAAAAGGTCAGTTAAAAGCCTGATTAAAAAGGTGTGTTTTCAACCTCCCTTTAAAAATATCAACAGTCTCTGCGGTCCTGAGGTTCTCTGGCAGGCTGTTCCACAGGCGGGGGCCATAATGGCCAAAAGCCGCCTCACCATGAGTCTTGGTTCTGGCTTTAGGAACACACAATAAGGCACTGCCAGAGGACCTCAGGGCCCGCGAGGGTCGATAGGGTAAAAACAGATCAGCTAAATAAGAAGGCGCAAGGCCGTTAAGACATTTAAAAACTAATAAGAGAACCTTAAAATCGATCCTGAAGCGGACAGGGAGCCAATGCAGCGACTGTAAAACCGGTGTAATGTGGGCCCGCCCTCTGGTCCTCGTCAGCACGCGAGCGGCTGCGTTTTGTAATAGCTGTAAGTTTGAAATATTCTTTTTGGGAAGACCAGAGAGCAAGGCATTACAGTAGTCTAATCTACAGGAGATAAAAGCATGCATTAGCACCTCTGTACTGGCCTGAGAGAGAAACGGGCGGACTCTAGCTATGTTCTTAAGATGATAAAATCCAATCTTAGTTATGTTTTTTATGTGTGGAATAAAACTTAGCTCAGAGTCAAAAATCACGCCCAGGTTCTTAACTAATTGTTCTGGTTTAAAATCCCGTAATTTTGGTAAAATCTTCTCTCTCTGACCTTCAGGACCGATAACTAAAACCTCAGTCTTGTCCTGGTTGAGCTGTAGGAAATTCACTGCCATCCATGACTTGATGTCTGAAATACAGTTAAAAAGGGTTTCTATTGGCCCTGAGTCATCAGGAGACACGGCGATGTACAGCTGAGTGTCGTCAGCGTAACTATGGAAACTGATGCCGTGTCTCCTGATGACGTCCCCAAGTGGAAGCATGTAGAGATTAAAAAGTATAGGACCTAAAATTGAACCTTGGGGAACCCCACACCTAATTTCATGGGTTCCTGAGGAACAAGGATCCAAACTTACATAAAAACATCGATCTGTGAGATAAGAACTGAACCAGTTAAGAACAGTACCAGAGAGGCCCACCAGGTGACTCAGTCTATTTATTAAAATGTGGTGGTCTACTGTATCAAATGCAGCACTCAGGTCCAGTAGAACCATCACTGTGAGCTTTTTATTATCTAAATTCCACCTGATATCATTTAAAATCTTTAAAAGGGCCGTCTCGGTACTGTGGTTCACTCTAAAACCAGACTGATGTCTTTCTAAAATGTTATTAATCATTAAAAAGTCATTGACTTGGTTAAAAACCAGTCTTTCTAAAACTTTACTTAAAAATGGTAAGTTGGATACTGGTCTGTAGTTATTAAAAACATCGGGGTCTAAATTGCTCTTCTTCAGAAGGGGCTTCACCACCGCCGTTTTAAAGGCAGTGGGGAAGACACCCGTCTGAAGAGAGCTGTTCATGATATTTAAAATCTGTTCCTCAAGGAATCCATAAAGTGATTTAAAAAGTGGTGTGGGGATGGGATCTAAAAGGCAGGTTGTTGATTTTACTTGGGAGAAAACTCGACCAAGAGTCCTCGCGTCAACCAGGTCAAAACTGTCCAGTGTTTCCTCAGGCATGGACAACGGTTCAGCTGTGTTCACTGATAAAACCTGTTGGGGTAAAAGACTAGACCTGATGTCCATGATTTTAGTTCTGAAGTGGTCTGCAAAGTCTTCACAGAGAGCGTCTGTTGGCTCCTTAAAAGCTTTATTAAAATTAGTGCCAGTTAAAATGTTGAAGGTGGAGAAGAGGAACCGGGGGTTGTCTTTATTGTCTGAAATAAGTTGAGAGAAGTGGGAAGTTCGGGCCTGTTTAACTGCATTATTGTAAATTTTTAGTTGTTGACGTAGAATCTGGTGATGTACGGTCAACTTGGATTTTCTCCACCTTCTTTCAGCACTCCTGCAGTTTCTTTTCAGTTTGATGACTATATCATTTCTCCTCCACGGGGGTTTGGAATGGCCCTTGATTGTTTTAGTTAAAAGTGGAGCGACTGAATCCAGACTGGACTTCAGTTTACTGTTAAAATCGTCAACAATAAAATCACAAGATGCAGGTAAAATCACTGCAGGAGTGCTCTGTAAAATCTCTATAAAATCTGCAGCCACTTCAGAAGTAAGGTAGCGTCTCCTCACTGTTCTCACCGGGGCTTCCTGCTGGTTAAAACTGGTGATGTTAAAAAACACACAGTAGTGGTCAGACACAGCCAGGTCAACAACAGAGGACACACTGATGGACAGACCGTGGGTTATAACCAGGTCCAGGGTGTGTCCTCTGTTGTGAGTTGGCTGTGCGACATGCTGTTTAAAATCTAAACAGTTTAAAAGGTTTAAGAATTCTCTGGACATAGAGTCCGAGTTGTCATCAAGGTGTAAGTTAAAATCACCAGTTATTAAAATTCTACTATATTTAGAATGAATTATTGTTAAAAGTTCTGAAAATTCACAAATAAAAAGACTAGAGTATTGAGGGGGTCTGTATACTGTTAAACACAGGATCTGGGGACTGCTAAAAATAAAGGCGTGGTGCTCAAAGGATGTAAAACTGTTAAAAGCTACTGCACACGCATTAAATGAGGTTTTTAAAATGGAAGCAGTCCCTCCACCCCTCTTACCCTGTCTGGTTGAAAATAAAAAGTTAAAACTCGGTGGGGAAGCCTCAGTGAGGATAACAGGTGCATCGGTGCCAAGCCATGTCTCAGTTAAAAGCAGACTGTCCAAGTTATTATCTAAAATAAGATCATTAATAATAAAGGATTTGTTTAAAAGAGAGCGCACATTCAGCAGGGCCATGTTAATGGTGGTGGGCGGGCTGGATGTGCGCTCTCGGTGACGTTTCACTGTTAAAAGAGTCTTTTTGTGTTTAAGAACAGTCCGGGGGATGTGGTGTCTGCACGAGGTGATAACTGGGATGCTGTGGATGGTGTGTGGTGTGTCCGGGGGCAGTGGAGGTGTGTGAGGGGTGTGTGTGGCGTGTGGTGGATGGGGGGGGCTTGCAGGTAGTCAGTCACTGGGGGATGTGTGGACTGTATGCTGAATGTTACCTGCTAAAATGGAGCTGCCCAGCGTGCTCGGGTGAAGTCCGTCCTGATGATAAAAAGCTGGGCGGTTCCAGAAAAGGTTAAAATTATCAATGAAATAAAAGTTGGAGGCTGTGCAGGAGCGCTGAAGCCAGGTGTTTAAGCCGAGCAGTCTGGAGAAGCGTTCAGCGCCCCTGAAGAAGGTCGGCAAAGGTCCAGAGATAAAAACCGACCTTCCACAGCTCTCCAACAGGTTAAAAAGGTCCTTAAAATCCTGCTTGGTGACCTCCGACTGCCGCCGGGCCGTGTCGTTAGTCCCGACGTGGACGATGACCCGGCGGACAGTGGAGGGAAGGGACTGCAGGAGCTCCGGGAGTCCGTGTAGGATCGTGGGGACAGTAGCACCAGGAATACACCGCGTGATGGCGTTAAAAAAGCGAATATTCCTGATGCTACTGTCCCCAACCAGGAGTGTCGTGGGGGAAAAGAGGGGACGGGGCGGGGGCGGCTGTGGGGCGACGTCGTGGGTGTCCGGGGCGGCGGTGTCAGCGCCCAGGGCTGGGGAGCGCTCCGCCGGTACAGCGACGCCGCCGGCAGCAACCTCGCTGCCGGAGCGGTGGTCCTGGCCCTGGTTCTGGCTCTCCCCGCGGTGGTGGTGGCTCACGGAATGCCTCCTCACCGCCTCCCTAATCAGCCTCAGGCGGGCAGCGGAGGCCGCGGTCCGGGGCGATCGCCGCCGCTCCGGTACCGGCGGGGAGCGGCCCGGCTCCCTGGCCGCGGCGGGGACATCCTTCTCCGGGACAGCGGCGGGGAGCTCCTTCTCCGAGGCCGAAGTGGAGTTGGCCCGGGCCGCGGCGGAGTGATCCGTGGCCGGGGCGGGGAGCTCCTTCTCCGAGGCCGAGGAGGAGTGGGCCGCGGTGGAGGGAGCCGTTTCCGGGGCCGGGGTGTAGCGATCCCGGGCCGTGGCGGAGCGACGGCAGTGCTTGGCGGTGTTTGGTGGCGTGGCTTCCGGGGTGTCGTGGCGGCGAGCGGCGGACCCGCCAGAGGACGCGGGAGCAGCAGCGGCCGCAGCAGGCCGCGGACCCTCACCACCCGCCGGGCTGTCATATTGCGCCAGGGCGTGGAAGCGGTTCGAGAGGGGCAGTGGAGGCAAAGCCGCGGTGGACTTAGGCTTGTGGCCCCGCACCACCACCTCCGCCCAGGAGCGCTGATGGTCCGGTGTTGAGCAGGAGGGAGCCCAGGGAGCTGGAGCGGTGGTGGTCATGAAGGACGTGATGATCATGGATTGCCCTTCGGCCAGCGTCCGGGCCTGCTCCAGCAGATCGTCTTTTTCCCTGAGCTCCTCCGACAGCCGGCGGATGTCCTCCCTCAGGTCGGAGACGATCCTGTCCGCCTTCACGACCAGGGGGTGCAGGTGAGGTCCGCGGTGCAACGCTGCGGCCATGTTGGGCTGGCGGCACGGCCTCGCACACCGGTACCCACGGGCACACGCCTCAGTCCCTGGTGCCCGGGTTCACTACCGGTGTAACCGTGCCGCCGTCTTGCCGCCTCACCGCTCCTACCGGCGTCTCAATGCTGCTGCGCGCTCTCAATGCTGCTGCGCGCTCTCAATGCTGCTGCGCGCTCTCAATGCTGCTGCGCGCTCTCAATGCTGCTACCTCCCATCCAGAGTCCACTCTTTAAGGCCTAGGCTAAAGGCCCGTATATGCTCCCATTACGCACATAGATTGTTATGTGGATTTCAAACATTGGTCATGTGTCTTTGTACTCCCACGCATTTCTCAGTTCCTTACGTTGGTGTGCTTGTGAAGCAAACATTCAGTAGAGGTTAATATTGCATAGATCATCAACAGTCCAAAACAAAATCTTTTTTAGCTTCTTTGTTTCAGTGCCAGGGCGAGGTAATATCATAGATATGCCTGGCACACATTCATACCGTCTTTCTTACAAGGAATCATTTGTGTTGTCTTCCAAGTCATGTTGTCTTCTTTGTTGTTTTGACTGATCGAATTGGCGCTATACTGCACAGCACTGCTCCGCTGTCATCGTACGGTCATCTGTAAGCCCCCTAGAAAATACACCAAATTGCACATAAAAAGAATGGCTCTGGAACTATCTGTCTGCATATTTAGCATCAAACTTAGATAGGCCAAAACACACAAGGCCAGTCACAAAGACTTTGGGAAATTGTCCATCCAATCACTTGAAACCATTTCATCCTGTTTAGGGTATTGGGGCACTGGAGCCATTCCCATGTAACTATGGGTAAAGTAAACCCTAGACAGATCAAAGTGGCTGCCTTTGGTACATAAACAACTTGATTTGCAGAAGAAAAAAAAAAAGAAACTAGAAAAACTGAAGTGTTCTACAACTTTGAACTGGTCGTATGTGTCCATATATGTCCATATTGAATTTGTTGCCAGGAATTGTTGTATATCAAAATGGTAATGGGCATTTTCACTTTTGTTTTTCTTAATGGTGGTAGATAACATTCCTGAGGTGAGAGTTTGTTAGTGTGTCCATCGTCAGCAATTACAGCATCATAGTGAATGAAGTGCTGCATGAACTCCCTTTGTTTATAATATGACTAAAATACCAAATTACTCTATTGCTCGGGAGTCAACCCAACTGGGGCCAGATTAGTTGTGAGATGGACACCAAGCAGTCAGACTGGAGGAATGTAGACTGTGGTGTGACCCTGTCTTATATCAGTGGATTACCCACCCACACATGCACTTTAATGTTAGGAAAGATATCGAACCAGGAAAGCTTTGATGTTGTTGTGTGGTTGTAAATGTTGTTTCTGTCAGGCTAGACAGAGTCCTGGTTCATTATTTCAGCACTTGGTGAGGATTCAGAGTGTGCAGCCTCCTCTAATGCTGATGACTTCATACACTTTGCTCAGACAGACAGTGGGTGGTTGTCTCCTGCACTTTGAACAGCAGTCTGTGGTATGCGTGTGGTGGGAAGTGATGGCAGGGTGTTGGAAATAGGGGGGACAGTCCTCCTGGTAAATGAGAAATGTCTGAATTGAGTTGTCTTTGATAAAAATTTAAAAGAAGAAGGTATTTTCCGTTACTTTTACAAATCTTGCATTTACTTGGGCATTGCCTTTAGCCACTATCTTCTGTTTCTGTACCCTACCTTTACTCTCGCCAAGGTAAAGTTGTTGTCTAACTCCCCTAATTTACATTAGCCTCTTTACAGGTGTGTGTTTGTATGTATTTCTTTAATACCTATTTTCTGGAGAAAAAAAACACACAAAATAAACAATATAGGTATTGTTCCTCATACAGGCTTTTAAAACATCTGGCAATGAACACAACCCCTGTCCTGAGTTACAACATTCCCACAAGACTGACAAAATAGGGTTTCTTTGTGGAGTTGTTGTAGACATTTCCTGATGGGGAGTGGAACAAGGTAAAGAAGCAAGGCAGAGAGAGTGGCAGAGGGGGATGGAAAGGAGGACGATGGGAGGGCCAGTCTAAAAATGAAAATGGACTCCCCAGCTGTGCACACAAAGACTCTCAGAGGGGTGTGCAAATTCTCCATGTCAGATGAGCAGAGAGACTAAGGTACTTTTGAGGTTGTCTCAAGCGAAATGGACATAAACTTTTTTGTTTGTACTGTGCAGGATAGATATGTGCAAAAGTTTGACGCTGAGGACCAAAGAACATGTTGACATGTATTCTCATTAGCAAAAATACTTTGTCAGAAGCCAAAGATAAAATGTTAGGCTAAAATAGAATGATGATGATCTTGCAGGCTAATTAGGTGATAATCCTCAGAGATGTCAACAACTAAAAATGACCAGTAACACTTTTCTTCTTTTTAAAGAAGTAGGTTTAGTTTACAGTATTCCCAGTGTATCTGTTGGCGCTCTTGCTGTATTTTGTGGTTTTAGAGTTTGTGCAACTGAGGTCATGAGTCAGTAAATTTATTGCGTGATTCAGCCAGAAGAATGCTGATGGACTGTGATTATGAAGGCAGTGAAAGTCAACCAGCAGAGCTGAGGTGGATGTGTGGGATGGGGTTCTGGGAAACCCCTCGCATGTGTTTTGCCATGTGCGAACAGTCAGCACACACACATCCAAATGTTTCGTTGTTCTATCGATATAATATAATTTATAGTACAACAAAAAAAAAAATGACACTAAACATAAAACACTTCAAATGTGTCACTATTTTGTTTCTGCAGAAACAAGCATTTCCCGTGACTTTGTGTTTATCTATAACAGTGTGTTTCTGTACATAACAGCGTTATGCGTTGGTCAGACTCAGTGTGTTATTCCTGATTAAAACCTCTGCTTGAGGAAGTCTCTTAATTTCTGACGTCAACCATTGGAGCATAATTCGCTTGCAAATGGTTTAAAAAGTAATGACACTGTCATGAGCTTCAGTTGCTGTTTGTGCAAATTTGTTAACAATCTGAGAATAATGACATGATCGAGACATAAGCATGCCGGCACAGATTGATCTTTCACCTAAAGCACCTTGGCAATGCCGAGTTGGCATGTAACCGCACTGACCATCCCTGCTGGCTATGTTTGTAATATATGAGTTAACTGTGTGTTTCATGCATCCATTTAGTGGGTTTTGCCGTATTTGTGTTGGCAATGGTTTTTTTCAACATTTCACATGCATGTACAAAAGTAGGGAGCCTTTTTGAAGTACTGTATGTCTGCAGAACTTTGGTTTATTAAGCCAAATGTGCTCTCGAACAGCTCAGACTAGTGTTTGTCAGTTGACTAATACAGTCAATGGGGCCAATTTCTGTTTCAGCCCAGACCAAATAAATCAAACATCGCAAAGGAGCAATTTTGGACCCCAGCAAGTGGTGACGTCAAAGGTATTTTGAGTTGCTGGAAGAGTAGGAAGTTGTGCTATTTTTGCTCTATTGACTCTGGATAAGACTGGACAGAACATGGCTGGACAGGACGGCTACACAAGTGAGTGGGTGGGACCCCAGGGCAGGCAAAGGTCATTTGGTGGAAAAAATTGCCTGTGACAATTTGGTTGGAGTCAGTGAATTTGGAGCCACGTTAATGTGATTTACAGCGTCTTTATATTACTTTTTAATGGTGACCACATATGTGTGTTTTCCATATGCAGAAATTTTTGAAGAAAGATATGCAATAAACGTTGTTCAGCCATAAAGAAGTGAATATTAGCCCAAAGTCTTGAGAACTGGCTGAGAGTCTTATAAATGTCTGCAGTACTGTGCTTCTAATCAATGTCTGAAAACGAGTCTCTTGAGACTCTGCTAACATAATGAGAGCAATGCTTCATCCAGATACTATGTCTGATTATATGTTCGGAATTAAATCATCGTGTAAGGCATTAGTGTCATTAGCAGAGTCTATTTCCTCAAACTCGTCTTACTGTCTGCTTTTAATGGGAACGCATTTGGTGGTCCATCTCAAAAACAGAGTTGAGGACCACAGTCACTACTGGCTAAAATTGCTGGCTTTGGTTCAAATATCTATGCTCATATATATTTTTTGCGTTATTTAAGTGTCCTCATGGGACGGTGATGTAAGGCTTTGATCTAACTTGATGAAAAATGAACCAAATTACAGTCTCATCAGTTAAGAAGGAACTATAAAGACTTCCCCTCTGTGCAGTAAGTGTCCCGTGAGTGGTAGTTGTTGATGGAAACTGGAGCCCACTTGGCCAACTGTGTTTTTTTTTTTTTTTTTCCTGCCTGGCATTGTCTGCAGTGAGTTTGCATAATTGTTTCACAGTTGAACAGTGTTGGGGAAGTTTCCCTAAACAGACCAAAATAACTGCAGAAGTCAATACGTGCACGATGAATGAAGTATAGAAACAATGACCTAGGAGGAGGTGCAGGATCTACAACGCAATCTGATACGACAAAATTCCCAGTATTGACAAGCACAATGATTTAAAATATATCATATACATTTAAATGAAGCTCAGTTTGCAACTAGTTGCTTGCGTGTGTCCACGAGGACTTCAGATCATGTGTTCTGTTTTCTTATCTCTCCCAGCCCAGTTCTCCCACAATCATGGTGTCCCTGGATGTGTCTGCTAGTGTTTGTGCTGTTTTAAACAGTTATTCACAGTTGAGTGGCAGCGTTTGGTGTGGAAGAAATGAAAAGAGCAGACTGTGCAGGCCTGATTACAGCTAAAGGAAGAGAGTGATCTCAAGGCTCTTGATAATTGCGTTGATAAGACCAACAGAGCCTGCTATGGTTGTATGGTTGGATAGTGTGGAGATAAACTTTCTCTTTCTCAGAACACACACACACACACAAATACACACACACACACACGCACACACACACACACACGAATCATTTCTTTTTATCCACATAAGCAGAAATACACATGGACACAAACAATTCTCTGTAATCCGTAATTCCTCATGTCTCGCCAGACATGTGCTCAGGCTGCACACACACACACACACACACACACACACACACACACACACACACACACACACACACACACACACTCAACCCATTCTGGACACATCTGGTTGAAAGCACATGCATCTTCCCACACAAACTCTCAGCGACATGCAGATTCACACATTCGACCAGGGATTCTTCTTTAGGTTTGTCCTACTAATTCATTTGACTTATTCAACTCTTGTAGTACAAAACTGTTTATCAATAGCAATTGCTGGATTTCTTTGTAATAAAGTCATGTGTTAGGCTTCCTATCTTCCCAGATCTTTCCTCATGGGAGTTTTTATAAATACTTCAACAGTTATTAATGAGTCTGAAATGAGATTTTTCCTCTTCCTGTCTGTCATTTCTCTTCCCTTGTTTTTTGGTCCCAGTGCTCAGGTCAGGGCCCCGTCCCATCACTGTGATCCAAGAGCTGAATGGAGTTGATGGGAAAATGTTCTTCCGCTAAGGCTTTGAGTTCCAGACAGGATTAAATATTTTAATACTTTAGCCTTTGAAAATGTCTTTCTTCATACAACTTTCAGTGTATCAAAGAGTAACAGTGTTGATGAAAGGTTGGGATTTTTTTCTTAATTTATAATACAGATAAAGATTTAACTTTAACAGCAAAAATGCCATCAAATCTGAAATGTCAGATTCTTTAAAAATTTGCCCGGTTGACTTATCGAGGGGGGCTGATCTGGGTGAAAGTTCATCTGTGACTTCAAGCCAACCCTGGGCTGAGACACAACTGGCAGCACTTCCTTGAAACCTTTATTGAAAGTCCCGGTGCTTATGAAATAAAAATGTCATGAACACAAATTAGCAAGTTGTCATTATCGGAGAAAAATGGCCTCATTCATTGAGATAGAGGGATTGAGTTCAGATGGAGTCTGCAGCCTTTGGGTTATGAATGAAACTTGAGATGTCTGGAGGAGAGACATGAGAGAGGTCGTGAACAGTGGGTTTAATACTCAGGATCTGGCCGGGGATAGCTGAATGTTTTTGAAGTTATGAACAATTTGAGCTCTAATTAGACCAAATTGCTTCCGAATGTTGTCAGTCGGACGAAGTCGGGCTTTTGAATTGCTGTCCTGTCCTGGAATGCTCGTGCTCGTGCTTGCATGTGTCCAGCAAATTTGCATGCATCGCATGCAGATGTGATTGTTGTCATGTTTTGACATTCATGTTAACCTCTGGACTGAAATCTAGATGCATGAAACTTTCTTTATTTCCACTCTCAAAGTCTGTCAGAAACATGCGCGCGCACACACACACACACACACACACACACACACACACACACACACACACACACACACACACACACACACACACACCACACAAAAGAACACATGTGGCACACAGATTGATTTACTTAGTAGAGGGAGGAAGACTTTATTCACTGTTTGTTATTATTTGCTTTTTTAGAAAGCTGTGCTTTTTGCTCCAATCTTTTGTTTGGCCCGTCTCTGTAGCTCAAACAGATGCAGGGTTTTCCTTCAGGCATGTGTACGTACACAGACAAGTATGTACATTCTTGTGTGTACGTGTGTGTATAACAGACTGACGGGAGTGGGGCAGTGTTAGAGAGAAACGACTATGCATATATATTTAATTTAGCACACATGCACACACTGCTGAACTTGGCTGCCGTGAGGGGCCTGCGTCGTGATGCTAGACAAGTTGAGCGTGGGAGAGTTCATAAATTCTTAGTAATGGGACAAAACAAGATGCTAGAAGAGTCGTGTCTTTCTGTCACTTTTTCCTACTTAGTTTTCTATTGTCTCTTTTTTTTCTTTACTATTTACATGGTTTTGTTTTAAAGTTTAAAAACACTTTGGGTCTTTTCGCAGTGTCAACAAAATAACATTTGTGTTTCATTGAAAGACCAAACCACGAACGATTGAGCAAACAGCATTACCACAGTTTGTAACTTATTCCTCCTGTCCAAAAACTGCTACAAACACATCAAAAAGCCTTTTTGTTGCACTGAGTAACAAGTCCTAGCATCCTAATGAAAGGGAGCATTGTTCATCACCTCAATGTTCTGCTGTGAAGCCACACTATTCTACAAAATATTTCTTAACCTTTTTTTTTTTTTTTTAACTATACGTTAAACCAAATACTTAACTTTAAATGTAATCTTGTGGAGGAAAGGACTTCAGCTTATCTGATTGTCATTTTCTTTTCTTTGGTAATACCAATGGATATTTAATAATACACTTATTGTTTCAACTGTAATTCGGATTGATTTAAACGTATTTCAGAGCTCACAGGCCTTTGTGTATAAACGAGTTTGGAGGTCATGTGCTGTTTGGGTGCTCGGAACATGAATAAATTGACGTGGTGTTTAGTCAGAGCCAAACGGGTCACATGAAGATGAGAGATCAAAGCGTAGCTGATGGGCTGGCAAGCACAGACTGAAGGAGAGACTGACAGGAGGACTTAAACTGGGCAAAGAGAAATGAAGACAGATGGATGAGAATGGAGAATGGACTTGAGCGCCGACCGGCACACAGCATGCTCAGTTTGACCTACTTTTTTTTTTTCCTCCTTTTTTTTCCCCCCATTTTTCTTTTGGCTTGTTCTACTCTTTGCCCCAATCTCAGTGAGACTCTTTCATGTTGCACAAGGAACTAATAAGGGCAATACATCTACAGAGTGACTCCCAACAGCCACCGGCACTGATTCCTATCTTCCCAACTCACTCTGTCCTCCAGAGCGAAGCTTTCTCCGTGTCTCCCCGTCACAGCCTTGGCTGGCCAACCGTGCAGTTTACCTTTCATCTCCACTGTGACAATCTAGCAATCTACTTTTTTTTTTTTTAATGAATGCTTTATTAAGTTTGGCGCCACTGTATAGAACTTAATAAGGGTTTCTTCCACAAGAGAAGCCATCATTAGGCTGTGTGTGATTGAAAGGACGAACATCGTATTGCTGCAGTGGTTTCAGCATGAGGTCATTGTGTCTGATCTGTGAAGTGCATTTAAAAAGATTATACTTTTTTTTTTTTTTTTGGCAAAGAGGCAATATGAAGCCAAGGTTGCTTTCTTCTTACATTATATCTATTTGAGTGAATCTGAGTTTCATTTTGACTGTTGTTTCAAATGAAGAAGATGCTCCATGTTCCAGGAGATGCTTGTGTCGTGTTCTATTGAGAAGTTTGTCGTTGGTAAATATGTCTTTGCAGAGTCACCAAAGGCTGCATAGTCTAAAATTGAATTTAAAATGCATTTTTAAAATTTTGTTCCTCACCCAGCATCATTGAGGTGTAACGCAAACTAGGACTGGTAAACACACCAATTAAAAGATTGACGTGAGCCTCAGCATGTCGACTCAGTGGGTTAGCATATAATCACATTAATAGATTCCACTACTCTCACTAATTTCTTCTTGAAAGAAAAAGGCATTTGCTGTAAGGTTTGACCTGAGCATGTTTAACAGGATGTCTAAAATCGATTTTCTGAATTTTTTTGTTCCATGTGTTTTTGATGAATCGCAGCAAAACTTGCTACTTGTAAGCTCTCTTTTTTGTAGGTGGTTGTTTAATGAAAGACGTAAGTACGCCAATTTACAAGGAAGTATTTAATGACCAAATGAGTCATCTCGCCAAATTTATGATCTAATCTTGTGCCAGTTTGTTTCCAATTGCATCTTTTTTCCATTTGTTGTAAAAAAAAAAAAAAGTAAATTTGAATTAGAAAACAACGCTCACTGCCTATTTAGACTATGTTGTAAATATGCTTTCACCAATTAAAAGGAACCTGTCATTTATGCTTTTAATCTGTTTTCATTTACTGCTACACCAGATGTGCTCGAGGAAGTGATTCACCACTTGAACGTTTATTCAATCAAATCTTAAGTCAGCCACTGATTAACAAAGGGCTTATGTCATTTCTCCAACAACAGACTACAGGACGGGGCCATGCTTCACCCAGGTGAACAACCAGATGTGCCAGGGCCAGCTTAGTGGAATCGTCTGCACCAAAACTCTCTGCTGCGCCACTATCGGCAGAGCTTGGGGACACCCCTGCGAGCAGTGTCCCGCCCAGCCGCACCCCTGCAGACGAGGCTTCATTCCCAACATCCGCACCGGAGCTTGCCAAGGTCAGATTGTCCTACTTCCCTTCTTGTGCAGTGTGTCTTTGTTTCAGCTTCATGTTAACAATGATGAAGAAGTAGAGGCATTCAGGTACTCAAGTATACGCTCAATCACACTGTCACAGCAATAAACAGTATAACCATTACTTAGTCCATCGTCAGCTCAACTGAAATTCCTGCAAAACAACTTCCTCAAACTAGTGCTAACAACTCCTGGAGTGTTTACATGTACACAGCAGGCCAGATACATGTTTATGTTGTTCTGTTAAGGGTTACTCGGCAGGAGCTGTGCACATGCATCTTCTGTATCCATCAGAAAGAAGTGGGAAGGGGTTGTCAGTAAACAGTGTGCAGATTGAAGTGTTTATTGGCTCAGTCCAAACAACCTTGGTAACAACCAGCGTGCATTGGTTGGCGCATCTGTCTTCTTCACAATCAAGATAATCGTTTGTGTCTGCTTAAACCAGATTTAGTATGTACACAATGACCGATGTCACCTCATGATATATTAATGGTTTACTGTCACAGAAGCCTTTTGAGGCTGATTTAAGGGTGTAAAACCACCTTTATATCTAAGATTGATATTATATATCGAGCCTGTGAAAACTGTAGGATGCTCACACTTAACCTAATCCCTTAAGACTTGATTTTGGCTTCAAGTGATCACATTTTAGAGTCAGCTTCACAAAAAAACATGACATTTTACCACAAGTGGAGTTTGTGTGCACAGGATCAAGTATTTTTTATTTATTTATGTTTTTGTCGATCAAACAGTAAACTAATTGTATTATTCATTCATTCATTTGTTTGTTTATTGTCACTTTCACACCGAGAGTTGACAATGAATGTATTTGAAAGGAGACTTAGAAACATTTCACATCAGCCAAACAACACACACATCAGAAGAAAACAACACTTGCAGCAGTCTTTTTAGAAGCTAAAGGACTGATTTGTGCATCTGTGAGTACATGCTAGTCAGTTGTGTGTCGCTTGGAGAGGATCCAGGGAGCCCATGGTATATTAACTGACTCACAACAAATTCACGAATGCCCTGTGATCGCAAAAGATAGTCTGTCTTGTGCAGCAAATACGCAACTATCACTACAGTCGAGAAGCTTTTTAACTTAAAGCCATGCAGAAAACTCCCCCAGCCTTGCCTCACCTCGCTTTAGGGGCTTCCTTACTTTGGCTGTTAACGCTGATGAAGCCAAGGTTTGGAGGGCGTGGTCAGTGCTGCAGCCAAAGTAGCTGTAACCTCCACTGGGACATTTACCATGGGTGGATGGGCAATCTTTCAGTGCACACAGAAACTACCAGCATATCCACACGTCTTGTGAGCAATTAATGACATCTCTGCTTTCACTTTTCATTTTGGGCACTCGCTTTTATGTAGCCATTCCAAGTTTGTGAACCTTATGAAAAGGCTATTATAACTCACTGGAGTTCCTATACCCACACGAACCGCCTAACAGTATTCTTCATGCTTTTGTGGTCTCAAACAGTTAAAAGGTATAGACATAACAGATCCCAGAAGGGTCCTCAGAAAATGAGGTAAATATAAACAAAAACTCACCTCAGTTTATCAACATTCCTGCTGCTGGTGTTCCACAAACCCCTCAGACTAGACTGGACTCCCTCTGCATACCTCTCCAATAACCTATGGCTGTGAGCAGACTAAGCAATAAGCTTGCATCAATATATGACACATGTGGAGGTCATGTCCCCTGTTAAGTGAGCCCAGCCAGTCCCCCTGTTTCTATATAACCCTCTCACTTGGCTCCACCCAAACATCACCTCAGGCAGATTAGGGTGACTGATGTCTTCATGTGGCCATACAGGAATACTCTGTCTGTCTGAGGCTTTCATCTTACATTTACCACTTTATAAAGGCACAGTGTTTTAACAATAATAATAATAATAATAATAATAATAATTATTATTATTATTATTATTATTATTATTAATGATAATAATAAAGTTTCATTTGTGTACCTGATACCTGTGCGGTGATGTTGCAGTTGATATGTGTGCAGTTTGAGGGTTTAATCATGTTGAAGCTGCACATGTGCTGAAATCAACTGCGACGACTGCCTATTTGAACTCACTCGCGTTTTTTTCTTAACTCCAAATGAAGCTATTAATGACCTAACATTTACTGTAGCATAGCATTGTATTGTAATAGTGGCAACTATTACAGAAGCATTCTTTTATAAAGTTACATATTTAGTTGCAACCACCACATTTCTTGGAAATAAGCATAATACTCTTAAAAAATACAGAACTGTAACTAGGTCTGCTGTGTGGCGATAAACCCCAATCCATCCTGGTCCATGTGTGAGTCTCCATACATTATTTATGAAGGAAAAAGAATAAAAGTAATACATCTGGCTTCGGTAGCTGAATTGTATTTAACTCCAAAACTTCCTGTCTTTTTGTTGGCGCTGCCAGTTTGCTCATATGTTTAGCTGTAGGTAGGTCAGTGTGAGACAGTAACTCAACCTTGTGTCTCGCATCTCTTCTGTCTCTTTCTTTTATATATCCGTCTGTGCTTCTCCAATCTGAATATCTTTTTCCTCTCATCTTCAAGTTTTTCCCCAATTTTTCTCTTTCTCGCTCTCTCTCACACTCACACACACACACACACACACACATACACACACTGAAAACACTTAATAGTCAGGAAGCCTAGAGCAATGTCTAGTTGGCAGCAGTACAAAGCACACATGACTGTGAATCTAAATGTAAGGACTGCTGCACTCCAGGCTCCACATCAGGATGTTGGCCAGTAGTCCCCATTTTTTTTCTCGCTCTGCCTGCCTCAGAACCTCCCTTAATCCTATTCAATACTTTTAGGTTTTCACTGAAAGGACCAGCAATTCAGTGTTTTCAGATCCTCAGAAAAAACTTTGTGTGTGTGTGTACATGTAAGGTGTGCATGTGTATAGCCACACAGTTACTGGTTAGTGCTTTCACCTCAAAACTAGAAGGTCATGGGTTCAAATACTAACCAGGCCTGTGTGTTTGGAGTTCGCATGTTCTCTTGCATGTGTGTGTTGTTTCTTCCAGATATAACTATGTAAGGGTCATCGGGGATCCTGAATTGCTCCTAAATCTTTGCACTCTCTTCCTTCTCTTCGCTCTTTATTTTTTTGTTATTGTTGTTGTTTGCTTGTCTGTTCACTTGTTTGTTTCTTTCACTTTCTGCCTCTTTACCTGTCTTTCTGTCTCCTGTCAGGTCCAGGAATATCATGTACTCCAAATAAATAAAATAAATTAAGAAAGCATGTTAACTTCTAAGTATAAAGCTCCTCTTGGAAGGGCTAACTTGTCAGGCACATACCAGCAGCCAGACCTCCATTCTGCTGCTTCCGTGACAGGATGAATTGAGTGTGAGTGTGTCTGGTTGTCTGTCTCTGTGCTTGTCCTGCGATGGCCCCATATTTAGCCAGGATTGGCTGCAGGGTCCCAGTAAATAAAGCAGTATATAATGTGTCATGTTTGTGTATGTTTGCAGACAACAGTGTTTCAGCAACAAATTATGAGCCAAAATTGAACTGGAAAGATGTCTTGAAGCATTTTAAACTCATATGAATGTTAACATTAATAAAGCTGTGTAAAAGTTTGACTCAGAAGGGTATCGGTTGATGACAGTCATTGAGTGTGTAGCTCTAATGCCTGTTTTTCTTCTCCTAGATGTGGATGAGTGCCAGGCAGTGCCAGGTCTGTGCTCTGGAGGCAACTGCATCAACACTGTGGGATCCTATGAATGTAAATGTCCTGCTGGTCACCGTCAGAGCGAAACCAATCACAAATGTGAAGGTGAGTCTGATCAGTAAAAATGCTACAATCACAAATAAGCACTTTTAATAAAGACTGAATAATTTATGGACAGAATTTTGACAATGCAGTCCTGCCATCTTCATACAAAGGCCAACAAAGTCCTGTGGCTCTATCAGTAATAAAGTGGACAGAAACACTGTGGTGGGAGCTTGATTCAAACACACTTCCTTCAATAACAGAAGCCTTTAAAAAAAAAGAAGGTCACAGGTTGCTCCCCGCCTCTCCTGCTGAAGTGTCTTTAGCAGGAGAGAGAGTGTCTTTCCAGAAAAGGAAAAAATAAAGCCACTGAGATTCAGGGAAATCTGAGTCCAACTCTCACAATCGTGTTTCCTCACGCCGGATCACAGTTTACGACTTTTTGTCGTAAACTGTGACTTTTTGTTGCAGTGAATACTCCCACTAAAGATTTTGCTCACAAATCCCCATTTCTTTCTGTAAAGAGTAATGGTAAGAAAAGAGTCTTTTTCTTTTTTTTTCAAAGTTAGATTTAGGTCAGCGTAAATAAGATTTCATCCACTGATATGACACAAATAAAACAAAAGCCTTAAAATGCTGTCAATATTTTGGATGCAGAGCTTTATTTTTTAATTGAAACAATGATGACTTCAACTGATCTTTATAAGAACTATATGTTCGCTGCTGTTAGTCTGTTATGTGTCAACGGGAACTTAAAGAACAACGATACGTTCGTGGTTAAAATGGTCTGGAGATGTGCACGTGAACACAGGCGTGCACGTGGAAACACATACATGTACACGGCAGAGTGGAATTTAAACAATGCCCAAGCTAAGCAGTCTGAATATCTGCCAGGCAGGGGTTGTTTCTCTTAAGACTGGAGCCAACGTGTTCCCTGTCTTCTGGGGGGATTAAAGAAACCTCCTAAAGTGCTTCTGCCGGATGACATTTATTTTATTGAACAAAAGCCCTGCTCCGGGGGCTGCTATGTTTTATCAGTGTATGAATTATTATCTAAATCCCATTTTATTAGCTTGTAACAGCGTTAACAGCTGCACTAGCTTCAGTGAGGCTACAGCAGTTTATATTTGTTAAAACTCGTGATTTCACTTTGGATTTATGAGTAACAACTACTGTGATAACACACCAGAGTATTATTTATATGTCAGTGAATAAAGGAAGAAATGGGGGTAGGACTTCACTGAATGGACCAGAATCTGAGATCCTGATGTGCGCTTTTGTCACCTCAGTTCAGGATTTAGAGATTTTCAGTGAGGAAGAGTCGAGCTTTAGGTGTGGATTGTGGTTTAATGGAGCGAACAAAGGGAGAAGCAGTTACTACAAACCCCAAGGACACGCGGAACTACGGCTGAAACTCCTGTCTTCAGGCCACAATCCTGAGGCCATGCTCCTCTGCATCTGCTCATGTTTCTGGTCATATTACTTCACCACGTGGATCAAAACTGACCTCTGATGATTGTGTGGCAGCAGAGGAGAAAGAAAACAGCTAATTTCCTCAAGCACTTGGAGTTATTCGAGGTTGAAATGATTCTAACATCTAACAACCTGCTTTCTTTAACAGCTGTACATTTTGTTTAATTTTATTTTAGGTGTTTAAAGTGTTTGTTGAAACATCCTTCATACAGCTATAGAACTTTGACTGAAGATTATTAAATATTCAATGAAGAAGAATGAAAGTTATTGGTATGAGCATGAAAAACACGGCAAATGTTCCTTCAACAGTAGACAGAGGTTTAAGATGATTTAAATGTATAAACCGCCTTTCAGTTATCAGAATAATTGTCTACTGACCAACAAAGAAATATCTTCAGTAATCTTCAGTCAAAGGTATTTATTTACACTATTTTCACAGTCAGTCAGTATGTGTGGTGAAAACGATCTGATCTTTCTTCACCCATGTATCTCCTGACCGATTACACCTGTTCCCTTCCAATCACCTTCCTCGCCTATCGGCTGTGACACCAAGCAGAGTGTCTGAGACAGCTGTCAAATCAGCCAAACTACAATCAAGCAGACGTAAAAAATGTCTTTTACTCCAGTAAATTCCCTTTTTCTTTTCCCCTTTTACATGCATGTTATTCCTGAAGCCCCCGTTTTTTAAAGGTTTTTGATGAGTTATTTAGATGAATAATTTGTAACTGTGGTGACCACTAATGTAGTTTTTTTATTCTCATTGGTGTAATTATCCAAATACAAAGCTAGTCATTACAATTTATGTGACTTATGATAACTCTATAAACTCAAGTATCCTTTAACTGAGAAAAGTGTCTTTCTAAAGTGTGCACTGATCTTGACAGTGACTTTTACAATTGATCACATAAAACTGTGAACTCTCAATTAAAACCTTTTTTTTCACATAAAGAATTTTTTGAACAAAGCGACAACATCAGTTTTGTAATTTACAAAAACACACAGTGACAGCTGTTTGGAAATGACTGGGTTAGTCCCTCTGCAGACCTTCTTTATTTCTTCCATAGCATGTATGAGACAAAACGCCAAAAATAGCTCAATGGAGCCTGAAATGTGATCTGTGTATGTGAATGAAAATGAGACTGGTAATCTCTGGATTGGAAATATCTGACTTTTTTTTTTTTTTGGAAAGCATCTTTAATATTATCTTTTTTTCTTTTCTTTTCTTTTCTTTTCTTTTTTGCAATAGCAAAAGTGAATTCATGTTGGCTCTGGCATTGTTCCGTCTGGTTTGGCAATGGCATTTATCCATTTGACTCATGCAGCGTATGCAGTGAAACACTGCATTGTTTGCACGGCTCGTAAAAACAAAAGAGCGATTGTGACGTGCGCCTTGAGTCATGGATCTGCAGGAAACCCATGTTTAGTGAAATTTTACAAACAATCAGAGCAAGTCCTTTGGGGAAAGTCTCTTTTTTTCCATCTGAAATGCCGTCCTTGCTGACACAAAGAACCTCACAGAGAGCTTTCACAGTAAAATTACTGAGGTTTTGGAGCAGTTAAGATTATGTGCACTTAAGATATTATCGGCGTCTGATCATTTCGGGCACAACAAGGCACCTAGTTTCATGGCTGGCTTTTGCTTCAAACTATGCTTAACAGTCTTCCCTTCTTTTTCTTTTTTTACCCCCGTCCCCCTGCTCCTCCCATTTCAGCTCTTTCTACATTGCCTTCCATTTTCCTTCCATAAATACAGTGTTCTGGTTGAAAACCAGCTGTTAGGGCTGAGCAGAACTCACAGACACACACACACACACACACACACACACACACACACACACACACACTGATAAGACAAAAAAAGGTCACTGGTTGAATTATATCTGTACAAAAATCTATTTTCCCCAAGTGATGAGTGTCATGTGTGCAGTTTAATGCTAGGGAGACATGATGCTTGGTTGTAGACATTTATCCAGGTGACACACATTTCCCTCCACACTTACAGGCAGTCCCTCGGCGCTCCTCCTGCGTGGAGTAATGTCTGGCATGCTGTTGCTGCTGCTGACACAAGGTTTATTTGGCTGGGCTTTTACAGCCTCACCTAGGCCATCTGCCACTGCTGTCAGACAGGAGTCAGCAGGAGCACAACAGTCCCTCTTAACTCGCAGCGCTGGGTGTTACTGCACACTGAGGTGCAGACACATACAAGCAGACGCTGGATATACGTCACACACTCTGAGAGAGAGAGAGAGAGACACACACACACCTTAAACTATCGCAGCTAAACATACAATGCATGCGCACGTGCACGCACACACACATACACACATTACCACATGTGCCATGCCTGCTCTAATGCTGTAATTATACCCTGAAGTGGTGCAGTAATTACATAAACGTATAAATAAGTGTGACACATCATAAAAACTGAATACCTTCTGGTACTTTACTTTGGGTTACCCCTGTCATGGAGCAGAGAGGCCCCCCTCTCACAAAATAATATGACTTAATGCTGTCATAAAGCGCACCGCACCGAGGTGGGCCCTGCCAAGCACCGTGCCCAACGTCTCTCAGACCTCAGTGACGTGTCTGATTTACGCCATGGGAAACTTGAATTGGGTCAGCCTGTTCCCCGCAGCCCCTCAGCCTCTTTTGATATCTAGGTAGACTTGTCAGTTGCAAGCAATCTTAAGAGACTGAAATTTAGATTAAAATTTATTTCATTGAACATTCAGAGTAATAGTCTCTTTTGTTCTTCTAGAAGTTGCTTTAACTTTTACCAGCCGGTGAGCGTTTTTAGTACTTATTCTGCTGATTCATCTTTTTCAACTTGCCATTGGTTTCATGATGATGCTTTAAATAAGCATAACGATTTCAATCTCCAAAAGCCTTGTTTGGAGTTCCTAACAAGTTTTTAGTACTGCACATTTTAGTACTGTTATGATAAGCTACACTGAATCTCAACACTCCAAACAGTATTTCTTATATTTTATGACTTTCCGGACAGTTCACCTGTTGCTTTGAATTCTTCATAAAGTGGAATAAGTTGCTGAAATATGGTATTGGTTTGAATTATTTAGCTAAGTCAGAGTAAAAAGTACTAACTTTGAGATGTAATCAAAGTATCCATCCATCCATCCTTCTATACCGGAGCTGCTCCCATCTGCCGATGACTGAAGGTGGTTTATTCTCTGGACACTTCAAAGGGAAAACACCTACGCCGACTGACATTTCGGAGTCACCAATTATGAGTGTCAAATTTATGATCTTGGACTGTAGGTGGAAACCAGGGGACTCAGAGGAAACCTACGCTGGCAGTCTGCACCTAAACCCACCCCAGTCTGACCCGGAATGAAACCACAACGATCACAATTTTCGCTTTGAGGAAAGAGTAGTTATCATGACGCATTGTGCAGATCCACAATACTGTAGAAATCAGTCCTTCAAACGACATTTCTTCAAGCTGCTTTTGTTTTCCAAGCCAAATGTATTAGATGTTGGAAAGACAATATGCTGCAATTTATTACTAGTCAGGAAGAAATGCAAATGTTACCCATACGGTGACTTGTTTCAAGAAAGGTTAAATTCAGTCTTGAATTCAGAAAAGAGTAAAAACTACAGATAGAAAGTACAAAATTAAAAGCAGGGCAGCTTCATTTGTATTGCACAGTTTAGAAACTATGGAATTCAAAGTGCTTTACATTAACAGACATGTGCATTTGGCAATGAAAAATGTGGATCAAAATGAGAGAAAGATGATCAAAACAAGAGCAGATAAAAAATGAGCGGTCTGACTCGGGTCCATGATCACACTGAGATTTCTGTCTGTGTCACTGTTTTTTAACCGAAGAGACTGAAGAATAGCACAGACTGTTAAACTCTCCTTTTTAGCTCCAACAGCTCCCTTTTATCTCTGTTAAACTGAAGAAAATCCTGACTGACCTGTCAATACACTCAGTGTTTTTATTGGACCATATTTTCCTGGTGAGAGAGTGATACCAGTCTGCGCACAGCTATGATAGAACATATTGTTGTGTAAAATCTTGGCCTTTGGGAGCATGGAGTGGTAGAAAGGCCTTGAGGAACTCCACATGTAATTTTGTTGAGCTCAGACTTAAAATCACCTGTTGACACAGAAGTTCTTGTTCTTTCAATGGGATCCAAACTCGCCTAGTCTGTGCCAGAGTGAAGCAATTGCATTTTAGTAGGCTCATGATTCATTTGGTTCGTTTATTTCAAACCTCGGGATGAACTGTTCTGCCAGCGTAATAAACTTTTACTGAAATGTGCTACTGCACCTTTTAAAACAAAGAAATGTGAAGCATTTGTGACCCATGATGGGACACGCTGAACGATTTATGATGTGTGTTTCAGATATCGACGAATGCAGCACCATTCCAGGTGTGTGCGATGGAGGAGAGTGCACCAACACCGCTGGTAGCTATGTCTGCACCTGTCCACGAGGATACATCTCCAGCACAGACGGCTCCAGATGTGTGGGTGAGTCATACACAGATAAACACACTTTTTCTCTCCTTCAGTTTCGTATTTCCTTACCCCTTGGCCAACTGAAGGCTTCACATCTGGCTGATAACTCGTCTCTCGCCGTCGCTGTTTCCTGTTAGTGGAGTTCTGATGAGTCAACCTGGCCTGCAGACCTATGGTCACATGTGCTGAGGAGAAAATCTTGCACGCACTATTTGCTCTTGACAGTATTAATCTACTGTAGTGTTAGTGCCCCTGTGACTCATTCAGCACAAGCAGACACAAATATAGTGCATGCCAAACTGACATGTCCAAGGAGACACTGCCAGCTGTTATTGTGTTGCTGAAATCCTTTCTTTTTCTCTCCTCATTCATGGCAGTCACAGTCAGCCTCAGCTAGGTGTTAAGATGGTATGTCAATACTTAAACTGGAAATGTGTAGCCTGTGGTCTGCTTTGTCTTTCACTATGAAACTGTCATCCTTCTGCAACTACAAAAAGCTACCGCACACAGGTTCTGGGTTGCTACATTGCTGATACACTCGTCTTTTCAGTTGTTCTACTACCTTCTTCCATGAGTCTTTGGTCATCTGTTGCAAGTAGTGCTATATTCATTCACACGTCTGGGTAATCTAGATATGCTAAATTTGCCTGTACAGACATGATTGTGGCAGGAGGCAAACATACCCAGAGAGAGCCTGCACTAGTAAAAAGAATGTAAATATGGCGGGGATTTACAGAATCAGAAAGATGAGTGTTTCCATACTTTCAATAAAAAAATATTAAAATTCAACACTGATAAAAGAAGAGAAGAAAACAGTCAACTTGTGGAGGAAAATGAGAAGAAACAGGATGAAGAAATGAGTGAAGATGCTAATGATCTGCTTTATGTTTTCTTTTAACAAACTGCTTTTGAGACTAGTAAAAGACAAATAACCATAAATGATTGGCAGTCCTGTTTGCTTGTGCTCGTGAGTTTGAGAAACCTGGATTAAAATTTTCCGCAGTGCTTCAATCACCAAACTCCAAGCCTCTCCATCTTTTATTTAATGTGTGTTCATACTCGTGCTTTTTCTTTTTTATACTTTTATCCTCTTTTCTCCCACTCCTTCTGAAGTGATGTATGACTCTCTGCTGTATTTCTATCTTTCTCACTTCATCTTTCTTCTATATAAATCTCTTCAAAGTTCATTTTGTTCAGTTTCCAGCTGTGTGATTTACAGGAGAATACCTCACCGTGTACATTCCCATTTGTTTTTGGTCTATCGCCTGCTGCTTTTCAGGCTTTTTTAGTTTTAACAACCAAAACTGAAACTTTCCTGCACTCTGATCCCTCTTATCTTAATTACTGTGTCCTCTAGATCATTTTTCTTCAGCTCTTATGACGTCCGGCTTCTGGGCTTTGCTTCTTTCAGCTGTGGTTTCCAATCGCTCGAGTGCAGTCAACTTAAAAAAAAGTTCAATGAAAGTATAAAACATACAAAAAAAGAAGACTTATATATAGTATATAACAGGTGCCAAGCACAATCTTTGTAAATCCCTTTCCACCTCAGCCACACTCCCAATATAGATGTGGTTTATAATAGGAAGAGAAGAACATCTGAGAAAAGTAAGCAACTCAAGAATAGTTGAGATACAATTATCCATTCAGATATTATAAAAAACCGATCCAGAGTCATTTATTCAAACCAGCCGTCTATCTTTATGACCAGTTTATTCAACTAACGATGGAGATCTGTAGGCCTGACCTTAAATAGGTCACTAGTCCATTATATCACACACACGCACGCACACACACACACACACACACACACACACACACACACACACACACACACACACACACACACACACACACACACACACGGGGATGAAACCCATACAGACTCAGAAAATCCCAGAATTGAACCAGGTCTGGTCGCTGAGATCCACAGTACCACCCCGGCTCCTCCATATGCACGAAATTAATAAATGAGAAATTTGTTCCACCGGAATGTAACTGATGCACTCTTGATTGAATGTCCTGTATGTTTTTTGTTTTTTTTCCTCTCAGGCTGTTTATCCAGGGAACACAAATTAAATAAAAGAAAGAAAAAAAAATCCTTTTTTATTATATTGCTATATTTTGTTTGCATGGCCTTGCTGTGATCTGGCATTTGTTTTGTTGGATTTGTTGTACTGGGGTGAACTAAGCCAGTGGGACCTGTTGTGGAGGGGGTCTGACAGTAATCAAAGCCTAATGCCCCGTCACATGCTAAAAAAATGAAAAGAAAAAAAAAAAGACCTGTCCAGTCCGTCAGGCTGTGAAAACACCTCACCAACTGAAAGCATATGCTCGCTGAGTGAAGCAACACTGGTGAGCACAAGCCACAGTCTGGATCTAATTTAAGTCATCATCGTGTTCATCATCACATCCCCCCCCCCCTCAGACCCCCCTCTACCGTGCATTCAGCATGATCTTGGGAGACTTTTTTTTAAGGTTGTGATTATGTTTTCAGTTTTGATATTTGTACAAGTATGTCATATATATCACGAGAATGCAGCATGTGTGTTTTCCATGCATTCTTGTGGGTGTGTGTGTGAACCCATTGTGTCTTGATTTGTGTGTGTGTGTGTACTGTACTGTACTGTACTGTTTGTGCTCGTAGACACAGCGCAGCTCCTAATGTTCTATCTAATTGGTAAGAATTGCTCCACATGGAACTGATTAATTCCAGACTGCTGGCTCATTAGTGAGTTAATCGACTCAAGCTCCTCCACTGGCCCCTCTTTCACAATGCTATTTTTCTGCTCTTGGTTTTCTGTAGTTACACTTAAAACTGTCCTTCACTTATGCTGCTGCCTTTCTAAACTGATGTTTCTGCACCCTCTTGTTCTGTTTTTTTCTCCGCTGTGTATTTTCCTTAAATGTCTCGAAACCTGAGGTCTTCTCCTCTATTTACTCTTTACACAGACACTGTTTGAACCTGAACCCCCTTTCTGACCCGTTGACCTGGTCCTGGCACACTGTAACAAATGAGACCCCTCCCTTTTGGAGGCCCGTAAGATGCCTGTAGTTAACAAACACCCCAGGCAACTTTTCCTACTGCTAGCCAGTAAACAAATTTCCTTTCCTTCCACTGTAAAGAAGCAGCCAAATCATTTGACTTAAAGCAATTGGCTGTGCAGGTTTTACATACTGATTCAACTCAAATTTGTTCTAAAATGTTTATGTTCTGTACTTTACGTATCAGTGTGATTTTGTCTTTTTGCAGGTTAAACCTTCTGTGACTACAGTCAAATTGCGCAATTTTTATCTCTAAGAAAATATGAAAAAAACACGTATACTGTCTTCTGAATCATGTGATGATGCAATATTTCATTTTATAGCTTTAATAGCTTGTGCTTTAATTTATCGATGCAGTTGTTCACACTTATTTTTAGTGAAACTTGTGAGCTGTGTTGCGGTCCTCATGCTGTGCATTTCTTCCTCCCTCAGACCAGCGTGTGGGAACCTGTTTCTCTGCTCTGACCAATGGCCGCTGTGCTGCCGAGCTGAGTGGTCAGTACACCAAGATGCAGTGTTGCTGTGACACAGGACGCTGCTGGGCTCTGGGGCAGATCCCCGAGATGTGCCCTGTCAGAGGATCTGGTGAGTATGAGTATCACACACAGGAGACACACACCCTGGTTTTACATTGAGATGTAGTTTTACATATGTTGAACATAACAAATTATGGAAAGGACCAGTGGGAACTTGAACTTCAGAGCATTTTCACCTTCCCCCTCCAGTATTAAAAACCTGGCCATCTCCACAAGACATTATCTTGAACACATGGCTTTGTGAATGGTTCACAAGCAAGTTACATTTAGCGCGCGATGTAAAAGTAGACCAGACGGACCCAGTGGGAGAGAAGCTGCTTTGAATTTATGCTTGTCTGTATGACATAGACGCAAGAGCATCTTTAAATCTGGTGAGCATGATGTAATGAGAAAGCCCAAACAATAAAAATATGGAAAAGATTTGCTCGAGGGTAATTAATAATCATCCCATCTCTCAAACTGGAATTAAGAAAAGTATTTGTCTGCGTGAGATTGTGCGATCCACCTCTCATCTATTGTAAAATGATGTGCCTTGTTCACCGCTAAACAGAGATGTGTGTGTGTACATCTGTGTCTGCATTTTGAGTTGCTGTGACTGTCAGACTGAGTGGAGAAACCCATCTATGGCCTTTACTATAGGACACTATATATGCATGTCTATTAAACATGAATGTGCACACGTAAATTTATTACCAAGAAATTGTAATAAATTTTAAGAAGAATATACAACTTGGCCTATAAGACCAGACCCAACCTTTATATGCACATTTTTGTTTTATTAGGTAAAGTACATATTTTGAAAAAAAAAAAAAAAAAAAAAAAAAAGTTTCCTCATCTTTGTAACAACTTCATGTCAGCTGCTTTTTAGGAAAAAAAAACTATGTAATTTTTCAGTACGTGCAAGTCACAGCATCAAGTGGTCGGTCTGATTTATTGTACTATTCATATAAGCTATTTTTCCTGGCTCACATTAAACACAGACTAAAGCTGTTTGCGTACGATGAATTATTCCCTGTTGTTTCATTTTCTCTTGCAGATGAGTTCAGGCGCCTGTGTATTGTCGGTGTTCCTCAAGGACACGGTCTCCCTCATGGCTACCCTAATGGACACTTTCCCAACAACAATGGCAATGGGTTCAATGGATACGGATACAAGTTCCCCAGTGTACCAAATGGTAACGGAAATGGAGGCATCGGTGGCAACGGAGGACCGACGCACCAACACATTGGTTGGTCAATGTCTAAACCTGAATGAGTCTGAAATAACACAGAACTCAATTATTTAGTCAAAGCTCCTGCAAAAGGTGCGTGTTGTTTATTGTGTTTGCTTTGTTTTGATTGTCGCTGTTGTGTATCCGTAGGCACTGTTTCTATCAATGACACCATTGATGTGTGCAAACATTTTACCAACCTGTGTCTGAATGGACGCTGCATCCCAACACCAACAAGCTACCGCTGTGAATGTAACATGGGTTACAGGCAGGATGTTCGTGGAGAGTGTATAGGTAAGTCATGCGCTCACACGCAGGACACTGTTGTTGTGCTTCTCTTTCTGGTTTTCTGGCGGCTCTCCTCATGAGGACACAGTGGCTGTGTGTCAGCACTCTGGTTAATCACATGCACTGTACTGCCATCTTCTGCCAATTTAGGGAACTTTGTACTTTGTGATGTCTGATGCACTCATGGAGATAGTCGGTGTTTGATATGTGTAGTTAAAGGTGATCAAACTTGTTTTCTTCTTCATCTTTTTTTTTAGATGTTGATGAGTGTGTGAGTAACCCATGTATCAATGGAGACTGTGTCAATACGCCTGGCTCGTACCACTGCAAGTGTCACGAGGGATATCAGGGAACTCCTACTAAACAGGCCTGCATTGGTATGTCTGACTAAACTATCACTCTGAATATCATCTCTTTTCATTTGTTAAGTGATATATATGTAACTGACTGAGCCCAAAACGAGACAAAAATATTGTCAAGGTTTTTGGGGCTCCAAGGTCATTTTCATGGCTTGAAGGACAATTAACAGGTTGTCTTTGCTTTTTTTAGATATTGACGAGTGTATTGTGAATGGAGTGATGTGTCGCAATGGCCGCTGTGTCAACACTGAAGGAAGCTTTCAGTGCATCTGCAATGCTGGATTTGAGCTCACTCCTGATGGAAAGAATTGCATCGGTAATTTGCAAACTGAAAACGTCAGTCTTCACCTGCATAGCACACAGCTAACTTCTACTCATGGCTCCCCACAGATCATGATGAGTGTGCCACAACCAACATGTGTCTGAATGGCATGTGTATCAATGAGGACGGCAGCTTTAAGTGTATCTGCAAGCCTGGTTTTGCGCTTGCACCCAATGGACGTTACTGCACCGGTATGTGTGATTTATGAATTACAAACCCAAACAGGCAGTTTCAAAACTGTTGGCAGTTCTTGCTTTCCTTATTCTTTATATGTATTGTTGAACGAATTTGTTCCTAAAGTCTGATTATTTACAACTCCCCCAGGGTGGTATTACCACATTCCACATAAATTGAATATTCAGGAGTCCCTGATGAGTTATTTTCTTGAACCTTTAAGAAAACTGCCTTTCTATTTCAGTCAGTCTTTATTGTTGGTCTGAGAAATATTGTATACATGTAAATTTTACCAAATGCTATCAAATGACAAAGCAATTAAATGTGGCCAAAAGTAACTACACCTTTCGGAGAAATAATTTTTATCTTTAAAGGAGTAGTCTCGTAATGATAGATAAAGATAGAGGCAGATGAGCCACAGTGAAGTGACCCCTGTGACCCCTGAAGGCAGCTGCCTTTAAGATGAAGAAAATAGTTCAACAACAGGCTCACGAGATGCCTTTTGGGTTCGTTAGTTTAGTTTGTGATACCTGACACATAATACTTGATACGTAGCAAAGTGTTAAATGCATGATGTACTGTCTTAAACCGTATTCTCAATGAACCGGGAAAAAAATTAACTTTATTGATCCTCTATCTACATGATACATTCAGAAAAAAATTTTAATCACCCTGTAACGCACTGATTTGTGTGGACTATACTGTGCATGCATGTGCTTCATAAATGCAGTAAAGCTTTTGGATGACTTCTTAAACCATCTCTTCTTCAGACATTGATGAGTGTCAGACACCGGGCATTTGTATGAACGGACGCTGCATCAACTCGGAGGGCTCATTCCGGTGTGAGTGCCCACCAGGTCTGGCTATCGATGTGGACGGGAGAGTTTGTGTGGACACGCACATGAGGACCACCTGCTATGGTGCCATAAAGATGGGCACATGCTCACGCCCGTTTCCTGGTGCCGTTACTAAGTCAGAGTGTTGCTGTGCCAATCCTGAACATGGGTTTGGAGAGCCTTGCCAGCCCTGCCCCTCCAGAAACTCAGGTGACATCTTTGTTTCACTAAATACTGTGTATTAGAAGTCTGTGTTGTCACTGCTACTCTACGAATACATTGTCTGCAAACTGAAATTGTAAATAAAGTAATCAACTTAAGCTTGTGTTGTGTTGTCCAGCTGAGTTCCAGGCGGTGTGCAGCAGTGGAATTGGGATCACAGCTGATGGCAGAGGTGAGCATGTTCTTCATGACTGAGAGTAGCAATAAACAAATCCATTCAGTCTTTCTCATCGTGCAACATCTGATTTCTACTAGACATCAACGAGTGCGCCTTGGACCCAGACATTTGCCAGAATGGCATATGTGAGAATCTGAGAGGAAGCTACCGTTGCATCTGTAACATTGGCTATGAGTCTGATACAAGTGGAAAGAACTGTGTTGGTGAGTCAGTGTAACCTTTTCTTAAACGTCAGTTCCATGCCGTTCAGTTCAGTTTTTATTCCAATTCAATTTTATTTATATAGACCGAATAACAGTATAGGCATCTCAAGGTATTCCTACAAAAAAAGCATCTTGCAAGATGCAAGCGCAGAATGTCATCAGATGTTTTATATTACTCTACACAATAAGCTACTTATGTGGAAAGTACTGAAATGTTGTTCTCCTGACACTTAAATAGAGAAAACTGCACAAGGACCCAAATAACAATCATTAAAAAAAAAGTATTTGTTAAGGTCTATAAGTAAGATATCAGTTCTTTACAACATCTCTCTCATTTTTACTTTCATCATAAAAGTTTCTATATAGCTATATGTGCTGCGTTTGCATTTTGATATAAAGTCTCCTGCTGTTAAAATGTCTTTTCAAAGGAATATTGGATAATTTCCTTACAAATATCAGTACTGATTTTAAATCACCCAGTGGAAACAGCCACAGAGAAAAGGTCCATTAAATCTTTAAGCACAAGAACAGACAGGAGGGAGAGTCTGACCAAAAGGAAAACGAGGCTGTTGAATGCGACGGCCGTGACAGAGTGAACTAGTAACCATATGGCTGGAGCTGGACCACGTAACACACGATGAAACACACTCAAGGTTGCAACATATCCCCATCCAAGGCTTTATTTTAGAAAAATGTTTTGAAGCTGTCATTTGGTATCAGTTGGAAAATCAGTAATTATTAATGATTTTTCTAAATAGTTAAAGTATAAGATAACATCTGCGAACTTCTGCTTGCACCAGATGTTTTTATTGAGTATCTCTACATCTGGATTGGTAAAAAGCTTCTCCCACTGGCTCACAGCTTTTTCAGAAGTTTGTTGTCTTTATCTGAAAGTTTGTTGTTGTAACCATATAAGTCTGGATCTGTGAGCAAAGAATATGAATCCTGTTTCGGTTTTTCTGTTTCCTACTTTTTTAGATTTTTAAGAAAAGTAAAGGTATCTTTTGTCGACCCAATGTTACAAATAAGATTACTTATCACCAGAGTGTTTGCTCTACTCTACTTGCAGACATCAACGAGTGTCTGGTGAACCGTCTGCTCTGTGACAACGGACTGTGCAGAAACACTCCTGGATCGTACACATGCTCCTGTCCAAAAGGATTTGTTTTCAAACCAGACTCTGAAACCTGCGAAGGTGAGCGCTCCCAACACACATATGTTCTCCTTCTTCCCCAACGCAAGCACACACACACACAAGTGAACTGTGTCACTTCACTCTCCACAAGTTTTAGTCATTTGTACCACTAATAAAGGTAATTTTGAGGGGACATCATTACCAGATGTGTTTCATTTAGTTTCCAGTAAACATGTGGATCATAGACAAAGTATTCAAACAGACTCTGTAATAGCCAGATCATGATGATGAATTTGAATTATCCTCTCAGACCTGACCTCTGGTGTGTGTTTATGTGTTTCAGATATTAATGAGTGCGAGTCCAGTCCGTGCATCAATGGAGTGTGTCGCAATGTGGCCGGGTCTTTCAACTGCGAGTGCTCCCACGGCAGCAAGCTGGACTCCACCAACACCATCTGCGTGGGTAAGACCTCAGTCCTCTCAATAGCCGGAGTTAAATTAGGGCAGCGTTGTGGAGTCCAAGAAACACTGAGACACGAATGTCAGTGGGAAATAATTCGCATAATCACTTCTAATCATTTTAATCCAGGTTTACTCTCCACCTCTGTAAACAAACACCGAGGCTGTTCAAGTTTCCAGGAGCCGTCCAAAAGAATTATCATTCTCAGATGATCTCACAGGCAAAATGGCACACAACGAAGAATTATTAGATGAATACTTGCATGCATAGCCTTGTTTCACATGGAGATGATTTTACTTGTTAGAAATCTGCCATAGATTTAAAATGACATGTGGTATGTGAGACTCTGTGGAGGCTAAAAATTCCACTTGTTTAGGTCTTTGTTTCTTGTCGGGAATCCCTACATGTTAGTCCAGAATGCAGAAGTTTTGGTAACTGGGGAAAAAAAATGATTCATTAAGTAAATACTTATACATATTGTATGAGCTCGCTTTGTCAGAAGCCTACAAATTCTTCTGGTTTAATTAATTTCTGATTCAGCACTCAAAGCCTGTCACTCAGTGGAAGAGGGAAGGGAAAGTAAATAGCAGTTTACTGTTTGTGGGGGTTGTGGTATAGGAAGAACAGTTTGATAATTATGAGTCTTTCACTTCATTAGGAATGCACTTGCCAATGATTAATGCAACAATGCATGTGTGTGAGTCACCTCAGCTTGAAGCAATACACTCAGGTTTTATGGTAGATTGGGGAATTGAGGATGACATGTTCACTGTTTCAGTGGTTTATTTTGCTTGCACCATTTGATTTGAGACATTTAGACTGCTAAAGGTGCTGTTGAGCAATGTTTGAGTAGTGGTTCGTTTCTTTTACCTGTTCTAGTCTTGTATGCATTGTGGCTTTGTAGATGATTCAGTGGGAATAAAATGCAGCCAACACATTGTTTGGACTGATTTGGTGGGAAAAACTCAATATAAACGGACCTGTGTTTATTTACATGAACACTCCATGACGTACCTTTAATCATGTCTTTTCTGTTGTTTCTCGACTGTGCAGATAGCATGAAGAGTACTTGCTGGCTCACAATACAGGACAACCGCTGTGAGGTCAACATCAATGGAGCCACACTGAAGTCTGAGTGCTGCTCCACGCTGGGAGCTGCCTGGGGCAGCCCTTGCGAACCTTGCGAGATTGGTCAGTGCACAAACAATAGCCTATATACAATCACATTGCACAAAGGTTTAGCTGAAGCTACATATGTTCTGAATCAAGTCATGATTTATGGCGCTGTCGTAATGTAAACATCCTGGTTCAGAGAAAAATCTCATTTTCATTAAATATGCGTGCGCTCACATGAAATGTTTTTAACACGTCTTCCAACTTTCTGCCTCCTCAGATACTGCTTGTTCTCGAGGATTTGCTCGTATGAAAGGCCTTGTCTGTGAAGGTAAAGACTGATTTTCCACTGACAGATCTCTATCTAGCATCAATTATCAGGAAATCTTTTTTTTTTTTTTTATCTTTGTTGTTTAGTTTTCCTCTTCTCTGTGTACATTTCTTTTTGTTTAGAAGATTGTGATTGTTTCTGTCTCACTTTATTAATATGACCTTCTTCCTGTAGATATAAATGAGTGTGAGGTATTCCCTGGAGTGTGCACAAATGGCCGGTGTGTGAACACACAAGGCTCTTTCCGCTGCGAGTGCGCTGAGGGACTCACTTTGGACAGTACAGGCCGTACATGTGTTGGTAAGATGTTTGTAGAGTCATCACAAATCAACTGTCTAAACAATCTGAAACAACTGAAGCCAAAATCCATACAGAAAGACAACTTTGGTTTTGAGGGGTTGTTTTTGTGACGAATTTATCCAGATATGCGTAGTGAGCAGTGCTACATGAAGTGGCATGAGGACGAGTGCGGTGCACCGCTGCCAGGAAGATACCGTGTGGACATGTGCTGCTGTTCAGTGGGCGCTGCCTGGGGCGTCGACTGTGAAGAGTGTCCCAAGGCAGGCACACCTGAGTACAGATCCATCTGTCCCCGAGGACATGGCTTTGCAAACAGAGGAGACATCTTGACTGGCAGGCCTTTCTACAAAGGTATCATTAATCTTAATGTTTGTCCAGATGTCTTCTGAATGGTACAATAAGATGATGAAAAAAAAAAAAAGATGCATCTTTGCCATTTATTTTGCTTTTCCCCAGATGTGAATGAGTGTAAGGTCTTCCAGGGTCTGTGCACATATGGAACTTGCAGAAATACCATCGGTAGTTTCAAGTGTCGATGCAACAGCGGCTTCGCACTCACTGCTGAGGAGAGGAACTGCACAGGTATTACAGAAAAGGCAGACCAAGTCGCTCTGACTACAAATAAATAATGTTTATTGTTACACATCACTTAAACTCAAGTGAGGCTGAATTTTCTTTTGTCCTTGTGCTTCAGATATCGACGAGTGCCGCATCTCCCCTGATCTTTGTGGTCATGGTACATGTGTCAACACGCCTGGCAGTTTTGAGTGTGAATGCTTTGAGGGCTACGAAAGTGGGTTCATGATGATGAAAAACTGCATGGGTAAGACCAACACAATGACATGCTCCTATAAAAAGAATATTAATGTACATGAAATCTATTCAGTCTATTCTTTGAATTCTTCTTGCTTGCTTTTTATGTAGTTTTTAAAACATTCTTGCTTCACTTGTCCTCTTGTTTTTTCTCTCGTCTTATTCCTTTATGGTGAACAGACATTGATGAGTGTGAGAGGAACCCCTTGTTGTGCCGTGGAGGAATCTGCCTGAACACAGAAGGGAGTTATGAGTGTGAATGTCCCACTGGACACTCACTGAGCAGCGATGGGTCGGCTTGTGAAGGTGAGCCATGCAGCTTATCACACACACACTGCCTGTGTATTCACACAGTGGTAAACTGTCAGCTATTGTAGTGTGTCTCCATATTTAAAGCTCATGAGTTAATGCTTCTTGTGTTTTTTGGGGGTCAGATGTGAATGAGTGCCAGTTGAGCGACAACTTGTGCAAGAATGGACAGTGTGTTAACATGCCGGGAACCTACCAGTGCTCCTGTGACACCGGCTACCAGGCCACACCAGACCGACAGGGCTGCGTTGGTAAGTAAATCTTATTGAAAGAAATGTGTGGATGCAATGAAATGGCTCATCCCACAGTATGTTTTCATTTTTGTGGATTCAGAGTGTAGCGTTTGCATTCTCCTTTGTTATTTATCAAAATAAATTAATTTTTGACTTCTCCTTGCAGATATTGATGAGTGTACCATTATGAACGGAGGCTGTGAGACTCACTGTACTAACTCGGAGGGTAGTTACGAGTGCAGCTGTAGTGAGGGCTACGCTCTCATGCCTGATCTCAGGACCTGTTCAGGTAAAAAAAAAAAAAAAACTTTAAATATGTTTTGATGTTATAAAAAAAGATTGCATTTGAATCCATTTGAAGGTTTTTTTTTAATATTATTTTGAATTTTGCTGCTGTTTCTGTTGTATCTGTTAGATATCGATGAGTGTGAGGAGACTCCAGACATCTGCGATGGAGGCCAATGTACCAACATTCCTGGAGAATATCGCTGTCTGTGTTACGATGGTTTCATGGCATCCATGGACATGAGGACCTGTATTGGTGAGTGAAAATAACAGCACTCCTGATTTAATTTTGCAAATGCATGCTGACATTTTTAAGCTGGTTCCCTCATGACATTTTGGTATTTTTGTCTGTCTACCACATTAATTTATAATTCAGTTTCTGATTCAAATTTAGATGCTTCCGTGTCCCTCTAGTCATTTCTGGGACTTAATCTGTCAGTCCCATTTTCTATCACTCAAATCTCCACGGTAGGAAGACCTTTATGTAATCTGTGTGTTTTTATCCATCATCCTTCCAGATGTGAATGAATGTGACCTAAACCCAAACATCTGTCTCCATGGTGACTGTGAAAACACCAAAGGCTCCTTTATCTGCCACTGTCAACTGGGATACTTTGTCAAAAAGGGATCCACCGGCTGCACAGGTTTGTACACCCCCCCCACCACTGCCACACACACACACACACACACACACACACACACACACACACACACACACACACACACACACACACACACACACACATATACAGAGAGAGGGCGAGCTGTTCTCTCAAGGGTCTTGGTCTTGGCAAGTCCATAGATTAGTGGAGTATTCAGACAGCTCATTCATGCGTAAAGTGGCTCAAGGTTTGTATGTAATTCACTTCTAGAATAGCATGAACATCAGCTTACCCACTACTTACTGGCTCAATGATTCTATTTGTTTTTTTTTCAGATATTGATGAGTGTGAGATTGGAGCTCATAACTGTGACATGCATGCTGCCTGCATCAACGTGCCTGGAAGCTTCAAATGTCGCTGTCGAGATGGCTGGGTGGGAGATGGTATCAAATGTGTGGGTGAGTACCATTCAGATTGTCTCAGATGTGGTTCCATCTTGCCATGTGAGTTTTAATGACAAAGCAGATTATAGTGTCATCTACTCGTGATTTTGTTGAAATGCTTGTATATTTTTCTCGATTAAAGTTTTACCTTTTTACATCCCATCCTGCAGACCAAGATGAGTGCTCTGCAGAGGACCACAACTGCAACCCTAATGCAGACTGTGTCAACACACCAGGATCCTACAGGTGTGCATGCAAAGAGGGCTTCAATGGAGATGGCTTTTCATGCTCTGGTAAGGCTTCTAACTGTGACCTGGATTGATGTTTGCCTCTGAATTGACACCAATTTCATAAAATGCATTGGTGTGTTTGTGTTTAGACATGGATGAGTGTGCAGACAACGTGAACCTGTGTGAGAACGGCCAGTGTCTTAATGCTCCTGGGGGCTACCGCTGCGAGTGTGAGATGGGCTTCACTCCCACAGAAGACAGCAAGGCTTGTCAAGGTGAGACACTTAGTCTTCTTTGTGTTATTGTCTTTCAATTAATCAAGTCAAGTTATTTACCTAACATCCTCTTCCTCTTTTTTGTTTACCTTCAGACATCGATGAGTGTAATTTCCAGAACATCTGTGTGTTTGGAACGTGCCAGAACCTCCCAGGGATGTTTCGTTGTGTATGCGATGATGGCTATGAACTGGACCGGAGTGGAGGAAACTGCACTGGTTAGTGCACTATATTGATGACTGTATCTCTAAAATCCATCTGGAAGGAGACTGAACAGTCTTCTGTAGCTCAGATTTAGATCACGTTTCTTCTGGATTTCATTCACTTTATTTTATTTGGCATCTGCAAGTTTTGTTTTTAAATAATACACCAAGAGCTTCATACAGTTCAAACTGTGATTCACTTTGTGCTGCAGATATCAACGAGTGTGCAGACCCTGTGAACTGCATCAATGGACTTTGTGTGAACACACCAGGAAGCTATGTCTGTAACTGTCCAGCCGACTTTGAGCTCAACCCGACTGGTGTGGGCTGTGTGGGTGAGTCACACTACAAGCCGATATTAAATGACATTCGAGAGTTATACGACGTGGAGAAATCATTATCGATTGAATGAAAGCAAACAGTGCTCACAAACATTCAGACAAGCTGTTAAAATCTACTGTGGAATGCATAGTAAATGAAACTGTCAACTGTCAACACAACAGTAAATCATTACGCAGATCTAATAGCCAATAAGTTACCAATTTATACATTATATTTGTAGCTCAGAAAGATTTTCCCATAGCCGTTGAATGAGAAAATAGTCAGACGTGTTAGTGATTCAATATTTATCTTGAAATTTATAAGAAAAAAATGTTTAATTGTTAACATTTTTTCTCTTTTCCTTATATAATATATTTAAGTGTGTTGCCATCAGGCAAACAGAGCAAATTTCTGTTGCATGTACATGAACGCGAGGACGTCTGCTGATTCACATTTTGGGAAAAAGTATAGCACCATTTCCTCTGTGATATCAGCCAATGACCTCGGAAGAGGTCCTCTCAGAGAAACATTGCTTCATGTCAAACCTAACCTAAGTCCATACTCTTGTTCATTTCACTTGTCACTCACACACCATCCTGCATCATCCTCAGACACGCGTGTTGGAAACTGTTTCCTGGACATCCTTGCCCGAGGTGATGGAGGAATCTCCTGCAGTGCAGAGATCGGAGTGGGCGTGACCCGAGCTTCCTGTTGTTGCTCCCTGGGAGGAGCCTGGGGAAACCCTTGTGAACTTTGCCCTGCTGCCAACTCCAGTACGTATCACAAGGCCATATTTACTTAGAAGATTTTTCCAAAAATTTAATTTAAATGCTCAATTTGATCCCAATTTGTTTTTTTGTTTTTTTTTTAATCTCATTATTGGACCTTTTTCCTCTGCAATAAAACTTGCTTTTAACTTTCTTTATGTGTCTCTACTGTGTACAGCGGAATATAAGACACTTTGTCCAGGAGGAGAAGGTTTCAGACCAAATCCCATCACCGTTATCCTGGAAGGTAAACCTCTATTTTCCTCTCCTGTACTAAATCATTTTTAGCTTAACACAAGTTGGCCAGCAGAGTACGAAAGTTTGGCTGCTCTGTTGTTATAAAAGTGCAACCCTACAAAGAAAATCAATATGTCAGTGACATTGATGGATCTATTAATTTCAATTATTTTCCAGATATTGACGAGTGCCAGGAGCTACCTGGTCTCTGTCAGGGTGGAAACTGTGTTAACACATTTGGCAGCTTTCAGTGTGAGTGTCCAGCAGGCTACTACCTCAATGAAGAGACTCGCATCTGTGAGGGTAAGGAGTGATATATGAAGTCTGTTCTTACTGCTTTATACAGATCATGTTGTAGAAAAAAGATACTACCCTGGTCTTACTCCTTATTTTAGATATAATGTTTTGCTGTGTATTTATTTGCAGATATTGATGAGTGCACAACTCATATTGGAATCTGCGGGCCCGGGACTTGCTACAACACTCTGGGCAATTACACCTGTGTCTGTCCTCCGGAATACATGCAGGTCAATGGAGGAAACAACTGCATGGGTGAGTCGGAGTTGTCTACGACAAGAAAGTAAATAAAACAGAGGTAATCTCAATGAGTGAGGTGGAAAAAGCCAGGAAGCAGGGTAGGACTCTGACAGGTTAAAACCGCAGACAAACTGACAACACTGACTACACACAAACTGCATGTGCAGACACATACGGGGCGGACAACAAGGGTAAAACTCAGGTGAGACTTGTGGTGTCAGAGCAACAAAACACCTGAGATGAAGGGCGATATTTCACTGAAAGCCAGTACAGGCAGGCCACTTGGTATGGCGTCGCAGTGGGCCTTCCATGTGCCGAACGGAAAGCCCTTTCAAGGGTTAAAAGTCAAAGCCCCTCCGGGGGCCGAATGGGGCATAGCCCTTCTGAAGGTTGAACTGAGGAACAAATTGTGGCAGGCCTGAGCTGATGGCCAAAGATGGAAAAAGGGGGCCAAATGCGACGAAGTCCCTCCGGGGGCCAAGCTGGTGAGCAAGGGCGGAAAGGCCTTTCTAAGGGGTGAGCAAAGGACTACAGGCTGAAAAACTCCTTTGGGGGCGGAGGAGTGGGTCAGAGGCACAAAGTCCCTCCGGGGGCCAAAGGCGAACAAGCTCCATTTGGGCGAAAAAGGTTGCGGAGCTCCTCCGGGGGCCAGGCAGAGGGCTGAAGGCAACAAACCCGCTCCATGGGCTGAGCAAGAGAGCGAAGGTGAAAATGCTCTCCTTGGGATTGGACCAAGCAAAGGGCTGAGACAAAGAAACTCTTCCAGAGTGTCAGGCCGGAGGTCAAGCAATGAAAAAGTTCTTTCAGGGCTGTGTGTGGTCCAAATACAACAACAGCCCTCTAGGACCCGAAAATCATATTGGCTCAGAGGGGTGTACATGGGGTCAAAGCTGACAGCGTCCCTCTTGGGTCCAGTCCAATCAGGCGGTTGAGCAGAGGCGGGACGTGGCAATTCGTTGGGGGACAAAGCTCCATGGAAGGTATTCCAGGTGGCAAAGCCCTTCCAGCAGCCAGTATGGTGCAAAAAAAACAAGAGACTTGTTCACCTTCGGCAGGTGTCAAAGACAACAAAGCTTCTCTGAAGGCTGAGCATGGAGACAATGCTGACAAAGCCCACTGAAGAGTGGTTCAGGGGCCCAATGGCAAGCTGCTTCCAGAGCGCTCCTCAAGGACATCTCCAAGGGCCAGTGAGGTGCAAAAGGGAGAGTCTCTTGAGGGTTGGAACCAGGGTTCAAAGGCGACAAGGTTCTTCTAGGGATTAAGCAGGTGGCCAGAAGTGATAAAACCCCTCAGGGGGTCAAGCGATTTGCCAGGTATCAGACTCCCATTGGAGAGCAAAGAGCACCTCTGGGAATTCAGTGCCTGAGAAAATGAAATACACTGCATTTATTCTGGGCACGCACACACACACAAACACACAAGAAGCAGAGCCTGATTAAATAAATAGACTAAGACCACAGACCAACTGACAAGACTGACGACTGTACGTACACGCTGGGAGATGGGGAGGCAACATGGGAAAATTACAAGAGTCAAGGGTAACAATCGGGTGAGATATGAGGGCAACACCTGAGCTGAGGAGAGACACGATACATATGAACTTAAATACTGGGACATGAGACTAGAACATGAACTAATTAATGCATGTGCCACAAGGAACCATGAAAAGAATTAAGGAAACAAAAAGATCTCATGTTATAACTAAAACCCAAGTACTGTAGCGTGTAATAATTGACCTGAATTTCATTTTTTTTGTTGGCTGCAATGTAGACATGAGGAAGAGTGTGTGTTACCGCAACTTTAATGACACGTGTGAAAATGAGCTGTCGTTCAACATGACCAAGAAGATGTGCTGTTGTGCCTACAATGTGGGAAAAGCCTGGAACAAGCCATGCGAGGCCTGTCCTACTCCCGCAACATGTGAGTTTCACTTAAAAAAATAAAATAAAATAAAATAAAATGAAATCAGAAATGTACCAACAGTTTAAACTTTGCATATTTTTGTATATTTGATGACTATCCTGTTTTTTTTTTTTTTTTAGCTGAGTATCAGTTACTGTGTGGTAACCAGGCACCTGGCTTCATCATTGACATCCACACTGGCAAGCCAATTGGTAAGATAGCTACAAGATGAAGACGGGCAGTCGGTCAAAGATTCCAACTTAGCATTAAAGCAAAATACCTTTTATTGTTTGCGTGATGCCATCTGGTGGTCTTGTTTTTCGCAGACATTGATGAGTGTCGAGAGATTCCTGGCATCTGTGCTAATGGAGTCTGCATCAACCAGATCGGTAGCTTCCGCTGTGAATGTCCCATGGGTTTCAGCTACAACAACATACTACTCATTTGTGAAGGTAACCCTCAATCCTCTATCAACCTTTTGATTTGTATGACTTTTTTTCACATTTGTGCGCATAATATAAGGTGCAACTTCTCCTCAATTTACTTACTCAAAACTGCTTTTATGACTTTTTCCACATTTGTATATCTGTACTCATACATTTGGAGTAACCATTTTCTGAACCTTGACCAGTCCATGGGTGTGGTTAATGAGTTACAAATAATCTAAACAGTGATATTAAGTGATATTTTAAGAAATTTGTCATTTTAAATGTCAAATGTAGTCTTTCTATTTACTTGAAGGCATAAATAAAATTTAGATGTAATTGTGTTTAAAATCACAGGTTTCTATTCACATTCAATTCCAATTCATCCTCAAGCTATTTAACCTGTAGTTTTTTTTGTTTTTTTTTTTTTGCCAAAAGCTTAGAATTCAAACATAGGAAATTCCTGCGTTGTATCTACATTTATTTGCCATCACGTAATTTACATTTTCTTTGTCTGAAAATGTGCTTTTATGGGTAAAGTGGACAAAATGCCCTGTTATTCATAAAGAACTCAAATTTCATTTAAAAAAAAAAAAAAAAAACAATACTTGGAGATAGTTTTACATTTATTTCGATATTTTCTAACAACTGTGCTTTTAACTTTAATTTGCAAAACAGTGTATACAATTTAAATAAAGCAATAGTAGTTGACACACAATGTTTTTCACTGTACCGCACTGACACTCGCAGGCCCGAATTTCGAAGCACACACTCCATAGCAGACAGGGACAAGTGGCCCACTCATTAGAGATAATGCTGTTTTTACGTGTGTGAAATACGTCCTTGCGAAGTGAAGTGTAGCTGCTCTGAATTGGCCCACCTGTCAGAACCATCAATCATCCAGAACCTGCCAGTGACTGCCTGAAGTGTACCGTAGCCAAACTGGTGCTGTGTTTTCTCTCTCCCGTTGTCCACAAGCTGACAGCCTGCTCTGTCCTGACAGATATGGAGCCTGTGATTGATGTCTGCTGCTTCTTTTCTCCTCTGGCATAGATATCGATGAATGTAACAGTGGGGACAACCTGTGCCAACGCAACGCCAACTGTATCAACATTCCAGGAAGCTACCGCTGCGAGTGCTCACCCGGCTTCAAACTGTCTCCCAGTGGGGCTTGTGTGGGTGAGTCCGACCTATCTGACACACATTATGGGAGTTTCCTATTTTAGAATACCACAGGACAACAGTACAATAATGGTGGAAATGTGAGAAAATATTATGGGACACCTAACCCTCCAGAGCTATGCAGTATTTTTTCTCTACTTTTTTAATTGAGTAATAGTGTTAGTGAGGCTCATTGTCTTTTTACTCAGTAGTAGCCAACCGAAACATGATGGTTAAAATAAATGTTGAAATTGTTTAGCATTTAGACTGATGGTAACATGTTTATAACTTTATTCTTCTTTCAGATCGTAATGAGTGCCAGGAGATTCCTAATGTGTGCAGCCATGGAGAGTGTATTGACACACAGGGCAGTTATCGCTGTCTCTGCCACAATGGCTTCAAAGCTACCGCTGATCAGACCATGTGCATGGGTGAGAACTACAATCAAAAAATTACCCTAAAAATTAAACACCCTATATTATGTGTCAATTAGCAAAAAGTCACTGAGAAATTCACAATACAAAGCTTGCATTGGATATAACTTGTTCTTCTTCCTTGTCTGTGTTTTAGACATTGATGAATGTGACAGGCAGCCATGCGGCAACGGTACCTGCAAAAATACAGTCGGATCCTACAACTGTCTCTGCTTCCCCGGCTTTGAGCTCACACACAACAACGATTGCATGGGTATGACTCTCTTGCTGGTTGCAGATTAGCTACGATCGTTTAGCCTTCTTGGTTTATTGTCTTGACAATACATTTTTTCTTATACTCATATTTTGGGAATATTTTCTTTTGCTGTACTGCAGTTGGATAGAAAATCATTAAACTTCATATATTGTTCACTGAATTTTTTTTTTTTTTTTACCACATTATTAGTTATGTCTTTGAACTTGCTGTACATTCACAGGTTTTGTTTTTTTTCATTTTTTTTACCCTTTGATCGTAATTGCTGGAATTGTCCTGTTTCTTGAAGAAATTAAATGTCTACTAAGTCCTAATTGTCTGAATATTTGTCTAACAGACATAGACGAGTGCAGCGCACTCCAGGGGCAGGTGTGCAGGAACGGACAGTGCATCAATGGACTCGGCTCCTTCCAGTGTCTCTGCCATGAGGGTTACGAGAATACACCTGATGGAAAGAATTGTGTTGGTGAGTCAGAATTCATGAGAAAAGTAAAAGCAAGCTTGGATTTTTTTTTTTTTTAAAGAAAAACATAACATGATATATTCAATACACCTTAACCTTTTTTTGTTTCTTAAACAGATATCAATGAATGTGTGAGTCTGCCTGGGACCTGCTCTCCAGGAACATGTCAGAATCTGGATGGATCCTTCAGATGCATTTGCCCTCCTGGATATGAGGTGCAAAATGACCAGTGTATAGGTAACGACAATAATATTCCCGTGGATACACATATAAGGAAAGAAACACTTTATACGTTCCACACGGACTTAAAACATCTTTCAGTCTTGATAAACATGGTACCTAAATATTACACTTGCTTAAAGACACTCTGGTAAACATGCCTCCCCTCCTCTGCTTTTTTTATTTTTTTTTTTTGACTTTTTCTTTCTAGATATCAACGAGTGTGATGTGGAGCCCAACATCTGCCAGTTTGGCACCTGCACCAACACTCCTGGTAGTTTCCAGTGCTCGTGCCAACCAGGCTTTGTTCTGTCTGATAACAAACGGCGCTGCTATGGTGAGACAAGTTTGCTTAATATTTGGGCTCAGTCATTTATGTGACAGTGAACAAATTTTAATATTTCTCTGACATACATTAAAGTATTTACTGAAAACTTGTACGTCAAAGTTCCTCGTTGGCATCGTATTGATAATTATAGCAAATGCTCATTCAAGCTTGTTTTTCTTGCAGATACCAGAGAGAGCTTCTGTTTCACCAAATTTGAGGCAGGCAAGTGTTCTGTTCCCAAAGCCTTCAATACCACCAAGGCCAAGTGCTGCTGCAGCAAGATGCCTGGAGAGGGCTGGGGACTCCCCTGCGAGCTGTGCCCACGAGAGAGTGATGGTGCGTAACACTGATAGCCTCAGTTTTATTCAAACATGCACACAATAGTGCTATTTGGTGAAAAATAAAACTCTGTTCTATGTATTTGCAGCTGCTTTTGACACTCTCTGTCCTTATGGTCATGGAGCTCTGCCTGGCCCAACTGATGCTCGTGAAGGTGTGTTCCACAACACCGATCTGTTTCTGTTACGTATATAGTTGAAATTGGGGTGTGATTATATTTTGTTCCCATGCAGATATGAATGAGTGTCTGGATAACCCGGGCATCTGTCAGAATGGCATCTGCATCAACACAGATGGCTCTTTCCGCTGTGAATGCCCCTTCGGTTACAACCTGGATTATACTGGAGTCAACTGTGTCGGTGAGATACTTGTTGCCGTCACACACAGTGAAGAGTGTGTGAAGTTTTCATTGGTGCCCCGTGTTGTTTCACACCAGGCTTACTGTTCTGAAGTTGCTTAGTAGTTTTTTAGGTTGAGAATTTATCATAAAACAACAACATTGTGTTCAGTAAAAAAACAACAACCAAAAAATTGACAGGATTTATAAAACCATTAGGAACACTCAAGTTTGAAGTTTTGTTTAAACTGTCTCATTTCTTTTTATTTTCTGACAAACTAATCTGCTGCTGAGTTGCTAATATTGATAATAAAGGTTTATAAAATCTCAATTTATTATCAACACATGGTTTGAGTGTTGGATTGACTTTGCTGCCTGTCATTCATTTCTTTCCTCTGCCTCTGCAGACACTGATGAGTGCTCCATTGGAAACCCTTGTGGAAATGGCACCTGCACCAATGTGGTGGGAGGTTTTGAGTGTTCATGTCAGGAAGGCTTCGAGCCAGGACCCATGATGACTTGTGAAGGTCAGTTGTATTATTAATACAACATTAATACATATTTCTTCAGTAACGCCTTCAACTTAAGTCACTGTGGGTGTTTTTCTTCACATCACAGATATTAATGAGTGTTCCCAGAATCCTCTGCTTTGTGCCTTCCGTTGTGTCAACACTTTTGGATCCTATGAGTGTATGTGTCCTGCTGGATATGTGCTGCGAGATGACCAGCGCATGTGCAGAGGTGAGAGACCAAAGCAAGCAAAGTTTAATTTTTATCATACTCACATCAGTAAAGTTTCATTTGTTCAGCTTCAGTTCACAAGACAATTCATCCTATTGAAGCTGTGCACTTGTAGTGAGAAATTCTCATTAAATCATAATGAAAACCATTGCTTATTCAGCAAATCTCTGATATTTGTCTCTTTTTTTATTGTTGCTTCATTTGCGTCTACAGTAAGTAATGACTGTTTATTGTACTTGAAGCAGCAGAATTTAGTTGATGTTATATTCTCACCCCTTCACCATTTCTTACCATGTCTCCCCAGACCAGGATGAGTGCTCCGAGGGGCTGGATGACTGTGACTCCAAGGGCATGACCTGTAAGAACCTGATTGGCACCTTCATGTGTATTTGCCCTCCTGGCATGCAGCGCCGACCAGATGGAGAGGGTTGCATGGGTGAGTGAAAGTTTTCATATGAGACAGAGAGAGAGAGAGAAGCTCAGTGTGGGATATTCACGTTTATTGTACACTGACTTCTCTTATATTGTGCATTTTCAATACATTAAGAGTCTAAAAGTATTTTACACTGATCCTGTCCTTGCACACTTGCAGACCTGAATGAGTGCCGGGCCAAACCTGGCATCTGTAAGAATGGGCGTTGTATCAACACAGTGGGAAGCTACCGTTGCGAGTGCAATGATGGCTTTGAGCCAAGTTCCACTGGAACTGAGTGTATCGGTAAGATTATTACTGTTTAAAGGGCTGTTATCGGAGACTGTTAAAATGAAACTGCTGGAGCTAACTTTGTACCTATGCTGGTCTTGTGAATGTCTAGGAATTTTTTTTTTTTCCCCCAAACAACCCAAAGACACCTGAGAAAATGATGTTCTTCATTTCATAACTCGATACTCTCTCGTTTCTACCCTCCTTCAGACAACAGAAAGGGCTACTGTTTCACTGAGGTCCTGCAGACCATGTGCCAGCAGTCATCCACCAACAGGAACAGTGTCACCAAGTCAGAGTGCTGCTGCAACACGGGCCGAGGCTGGGGGTCACAGTGTGAGCTCTGCCCACTGCCTGGGACTGTCCATTACAAGAAGATGTGCCCACTCGGCCCTGGCTACACCACTGATGGTAGAGGTAAGAACTTCAGAAATAACACCAACAATTGTAAAGACGTGTGTGGATGCACCCCTGCCCATGTACTACGTGTGTGTGTGTGTGTGTGTGTGTGTATATATATGTATATAAATATATACACACTAAATTAATGTTTTCCTCTTTCAGATATCAATGAGTGTCAGGTGATGCCTGATCTGTGTCGTAACGGTCAGTGCATCAACACCATTGGATCTTTCCGCTGTCACTGTAATGTCGGATACAAAACCGACTTCACTGCCACCTCCTGTGTTGGTATGTTCACCTCTGTTTTTCCAATGCTCAATATCAATCTGGTGAAACTTGTTTTTCTTAAATTCAGAAATGGTGAATATTTAGAGGATGTCAGCTCTGATGTTGCAAATAATTTTAAAACATCTACAACACTTTTCAACTCATTTTACTTTTTTCCCTGTGTGTATTTTTCAGATATGGATGAGTGTGCTCTTTCACCGAAGCCCTGTAACTTCCTGTGTAAAAACACGGAGGGCAGCTACCTGTGCTCGTGCCCCAGAGGTTACAGCTTACAGCCGGATGGAAAGACCTGCAAAGGTCTGTGTCACTTCTAATCAGTTTTGCCGTTGAAGCCATAGCTGTTTCCTAATCAAAATACTGTTTGATGATCATCTTTGTGGTTAATGATCTTATGATCATGTGGCCTTCTCCCACTTTTTTTTCCTCATTTCATAATAAATAAAACATAATTGATAATAAATGAGATGATAAACTGACAATGACGACTTCCCCGATATTGGCTATTGGAAACATGATATTGGCTTCATGTCATATTTGTAAACCAAATGTGTGGTTTAATGTCTGTTTTTCCCTCTCTTCCTCCAAGATCTGGATGAGTGTTCAACAAAGCAGCACAACTGCCAGTTCCTCTGTGTCAACACCATCGGAGGCTTCACCTGCAAGTGTCCTCCTGGATTCACCCAGCACCAAACAGCCTGCATTGGTAAGAACAAGACGGACGATGGCAGACGCTCCTCGGATTGTTTGATTTTTTTTTAAAGAGAGATGAAACCAAAAAACAAGTTATTAGCATATACTAGTTGTATAATATATAACATATAAGCAAACTGTCATCAGTTTCAAGGTGACAGTAAAGAATAAACTTCTCTCTCTTTTTTATCTTAATTTTACAGACAACAACGAGTGTTCAGCTCAGGCTAGTGTGTGTGGCAGCCGTGCATCTTGTGTCAACACACCTGGAAGCTTCAACTGTGAATGCACCAAGGGTTTCTCCTTGGACACTTCAGGCGTGGAGTGTGAGGGTGAGCAGACATCCTTTACATTAAACTCTGTATAGTTGGAGGAGACTGGTATGTGGTCGAGTATCTGACTAATGAGCAAAACACGCCCGAATGTATGGTCTTGACATGTATGAGGAAGTGTTTATTTTGGTTTTTTTCAGATGTGGATGAGTGTAGCAGTAACCACCGCTGTCAACACGGCTGTCAGAACATGCTGGGAGGTTACCGCTGCGGCTGTCCTCAGGGTTACGTACAGCACTACCAGTGGAACCAGTGTGTGGGTGAGTTACTGTGACCTGCCTCCTGTCAGTCAGTGAAACAGTCACTGTACTCAACAGACGCTTCACTATTGACGTGCACACACACACACACACACACACACACACAAACACACACACACACACACACACACACAAATTGAAGGTTTCACACTTATTTGGAGGCTACTTTGTCATTTGCATATCTGTGAACCAGAAGCTTTGTGAAAATAAATAAAAACTTCTGCTCAAGGACATTTAGAAAATCGTTTCATTTAAATCAATCTGGGCTAATGCAAAAGTAGATTTTAACATTAAAATTACAAGTAAAGTAAAACAATATTTCCTTAATGACATTTTCTATTAACATATATATTATTTGTCAGCCGTTTTACAAAGGTCCAGTATTACTGTCTCCCTCCAAATCCAGTTGTTGGTCTGTTGACATTTTTAAGTTATGGAAAATGCTTTGTTTATCATGTTCATGTTAATTCACATTCAGTTATCTGGATTTATTAGGGTCGTCAGATATTGATAGGGATCATAGCCACTGATTGTGACTTTCTGTTCACAGACTTGATGAGTTTTTTGTGATATTATATTATATAAGAAAAGTCACATGCTGATAACACAAATGTACTTTTAAAATATTTGCAATATCTCTCAACTGGCAATAAACACAAATGCTAATGTAAAGCATTTTTTTAAATGAAGTATTTATATTTGCAGGATATCTCTCAGTTATTTGATTGATGTCAGTATTCATTATTTTTGTTCAAATGTAATCCACTCGTGTGCTTTCATGTTCTTTATTGATGAATATGCACCATCTGCTGATACATGCATTGTTCTGTCCGCAGATGAAAACGAGTGTCAGGGAGGATCAGTTTGTGGCTCGGCCTCGTGTTACAACACACTGGGCAGTTTCAAGTGTGTGTGTCCCTCCGGCTTCGACTTCGAGCAGAGTGCTGGCGGCTGCCAGGATGTGAATGAATGTTCCACAGGCACAAACCCCTGCATCTATGGCTGCTCCAACACTGACGGAGGCTACCTGTGTGGCTGTCCGGGAGGTTTCTATAGAGCAGGACAGGGGTGAGTTGACGTTAGATATGGCAGCAATGTTTCTACAACCACCATGGCATCCGGTCTTAGCAAAGAAACATGTTTTACCATGTTTCAAACTACTGATGATGTTTGGTTCAGAAGGATTGTCCTCTCACCAGTCTGACCTTGTCTCTACTTAGACATTGTATAACAGGCTCAGGCTTCCCTGGTCAGTTTGCGGAGGGCGAGGAGGATGACAGCTTGTCTCCTGAGGCTTGCTATGAATGTAAGATCAACGGGGGAGGAAAGAACGCCAGACACAAGCGCAGTGCTGACGGAAATGAACTCAACCAGGTCAGTTTGTTAATAAAATCCCAGCATGTCTCATAGCGCCTGCCACTTTCAGTAAAACTGAGTCATCCTTTTTTCCTTATGTTTTCTGCAGGAGCACACAGTGAGTATGGCCAGTGTGGACATCCAGGACTCGCTCCCCTTGAACATCTCGCTTGCCTCATTGCTCAATAAGGAGCCCTTGCTGGAGCTCCGTCCCGCCCTGCAGCCCCTGCTGCACCACGTGCGTTATGTTATAACCCACGGCAACGCCAACGAACAATTCCGCCTGCTGGAACGCCGTGACGGAAAGAGCGTGCTCCGGCTCGGTAAGAGGCCACCCCCACCAGGATCCTACCGCCTGGATATTACCAGTCTGCCGTTGTTCGGGCCACGGAAACTACACCAACTGGAGGAACAGCATGACAGTGACTACCTACAAGGAGAAATAGGAGAAGCCCTGCGCATCAAGCTCCTCATCCACCTGCACTGAGCTCAGAGTGTGCTTACAGTCCTGCTCTGGAATGTCTCCTGAGGCCTTTGAGTTTTAATCCTTTATCCAGTAACTCCTCTACCCGTCACCCCACAGGACCATCTCACAAACAGGGGGATGGAAATCAAGGGCTATGAAAGACTGACTCCATCAGCCCAATCCTACCACCACTTTGTTACTGTTCAAGTTATTATATGTTCATGTTTTGTGTTTTTTTGTTTTATTTTAATTTTTTTTTTTTTTTTTTTTTTTTTACCCTGACTCTTACTTCCCTTATCTCCTACTTGACCCAGCACTCATTCTCCACTGAGGAGCGTCAGTGGAGGAGATGACAGAGAGGTGTCTTTGGGCTTGGACTATTGCTAGCTCCTTTAATAAATGTGACTCATTGAAGCACTTTTGCAAACAAACCTCACATAAAAATACACAAACAGGCATTTCAGAGGAGTCAAAGACTATTCAGAATTATTTGAATGCAGATATGGTGTTATTTAAACTGAAAATTGTCATCTAAAGTAGCTTTATGTGAAACGATAAGGATATCAGAAAAAGGTTGTCACCACAGTGGTCTAAGAACTCTCCCACCTCTCTGTGATCTTTTTAAAAATGACAACACTGCTGATCAAGGTTTTTCACGTTTGCCCTTCTCAATATAGTATGTCATTTTATGTATTTGTGCTGTTTGAAAAAAAGAAATGTAAACACGAAGGACTGCAACATTTACACAGCATGGTTCAGGTTCTATAGTCTCTAGCACTCCGGTTTTAACGCTGCATACCAACCGTTTTTCACCAGAGAAAACACCAAGCTGTGTTCTGCTATATGTGACAGATTTTTGTCCTGCCCTCGAACAGCAGGAAGCAGGGATTAGTGTGTTTGCATGTGCGTGCTGTCACATTTGGTTACCTCAGTACCATACTGTGATGCTGTCTTTCAAACAAAAGAGGGTGCTAGTGTCCCTCAGCATCCACCACGAGCAGGGAACACACTGCTGAGTAGCTCCTAGGCTTACAGGAAGTTTGATCAGGTCACAATTATACTCTTATTTTAAGGGATTATGACTTCAGGTGCACTGATTCTGAACCTGGAAGCCAGCTTTTTTTCACTTAAGTCCAAAGTCTTTTCCCTGTGTCAGTTGTCAGAGACTTTCAGCCTTCCCCAGTTTGACCACACACTCTAAAAGATTAATGCTCCGGGAGAACAAAGCTGTAACCAACAGCCAGATTCGGGTGGCTGAAGTGACACGAAGCTGACTGTCTTCTTCTTTGACTTCAGTGTAAGCTAAGCTAGATGTCTGAGGGTCGAGCCTAGTTTACAACGCAGTGAGACACGGGGCTGAATCCAGTAGCAGTCTCAAAGGTACATGACATGTTAAGCTGTAACTAAGACATTTAGCTTTTCAGAGTGACCATGCACAGGTAAACACAAAACCTCAAAACACTCTCGCTCACACGCACACAGACACACGCACGCACACACACACACACACACACACACACACACACACACACACACACACACACACACACACACACACACACACACACACACACACACACACACACACACACAAATAAAAATAAAAATCCATCAGGTCATGTTTCATTTCTCTGATTTTTTTTCTCTGAAAGAGTAAAAAAAAAAGGTGCTACAATATACCAACTTTTACGCTGTACAAAGAAAGTGCAGTCTTGAATCCTGATTGCAATTTTATTTTGATTTTAACTTTTTTTTTTTTTTTGCTAGGTTTTATTGTTGTTGTGTATGTCTTTTGTATGGTGTCAGTGCTGAAAAACCAATATTACCAAACTTGCTTCCTCAAATTTAAATTGTATATTTTTAAGTGAAGTGTAGATGTGGCTTAATGTCAAAACAAATACAGTAAATCCAGGAACGAAGGCTTTAAGTGCTCCTGACTTTGTTTTGTTTAGACAGAAACCAAAATAGCTAATATGTTGATTACTGGAATTTTTATCTCTTCACCATGCAAATCAACTAAAACATTAAACTTGTCAGGACAATCAGCGTCACCATCATGTCTTATCTCACATGTAAGGAAACTTACGCCGTCTGAACATTGCTAAGAGAAACTTGCTGACATTGCTATGATCTTTGGTGCTAAGTATTGACAATCCTTCTCTCTGAACATTCAAGGCTGCTGTGTCATCTTCAGTCCAGACTATGTTACATAATCGTTTTCTAACCTGGGAACCTTTGTATACTTTATGTATCTTTATTGTCAGTTTGCATATTTTTTTTTTTTTGTTTGTCACTTAAAAAAGGCAGTCGTGTGTGCTTACTGTAACTCAGCTTCAATGAGAAACTTGAATCGACATAATCTCTTTGCATCAATGTGTCATGCACTTCACAACACCGAAAGTAAAGGTTTCAGTTTTCCAGGTGTTTACTGTGAGCCTGACACCTAAAGCTGGAGTCTTCCCAGAAAGCTGATATGACAATCATCCAGCCACACTTATTCCAACCACTAGCTGAAAATCTATAAATCGATCAGACTTTATGGAACATCTTGTGCAAACACAAAAACCAAAGATTTCTGTCATCTATTGGCCGTCTGAAAAATCTAAGCGATTCACATCATTATTATATACTTTTGTCCTATGACATAAATGACAATAAAGTATTGTGGGTTATATTTTTCATCGTTGTCTTGTTTGTTTGTGTTATTCTTTTGTCCACGGCAGGTGTATTGATTAACTCTATTAAGAGAACATGGTGCTTTTTGCCTCTTTACCAGTAATTTGGGATTTGCCACTACTGCACGTCATACCATAAACTGACCCTAAAGTTTGGCATTTCTGTGCTAAAAGTATGAATTAGCCTTTTTATTTGACTGCAATTCCTTTAGCTTTCTTGATTAGTCGACTCTTCATTTACAAATAACGCAGTGCTATTGGACTTTCAGAAACAGTTAATAAAAGTCCTGTATTTATTACACCACTGCCTTTTCAGTATCTTCTGTGACTGTAGGAGATAAATTTGAAGCATTCTGCCGCTCGTATGCTTCTGGCTGGTTTGCGTAATAATCTGTTGTTTTTTTGTTTTGTTTTTTTACCTTTCACGCTTTTAAGTTTCATCAATGCACTATAGCTGACAAAAGCAAAAACAACACAAAGATTAGAGAAGTAAATAGCAGACTTTTTATTTAATTTCCAACATCAATAATTTCAACTGTTTTCACAGTCAAGATATCAGTGGAAATCAGAGCAGAGTAAACGGAGGAGAATCATTTTCTTTCAGTTTCAATTTAGTGTATCAAAAACAAAGCAGATATTCAGAAAAATATACAATTACAAAACAGAAACGAGCAAAGTGATCCGCTTTGCATCTTTCTAAGTCTGAGCTGCATGACTACTTCAAAAATCCACAATCTAAAGATTGATACACAAAAAGGAAGAGAAAATATTGCAAAAAGGAGACTCCAAAACGTGAGCCCAGAATAGAAAAATAAAGTTTTTGCCTACAGGTTGCTGTTTGCTTCATCACGACACTTGGCAGGCTGGCTAAGGCGAAGGACACAACCAGGTAACGTAAACTCTACTTGCAGTAATAATGGATCATATAGTTTTTAATATGGCTTGTCAGTTATAGATACAGCAATACAGAAAACATACACAGAAAAAAATCTCATGGAGACACAAACTACCTGCATGAGCTTTAGAAAGCATCTGCAGCTGCAGTGCGGCTCAAGGATCAGTTTCACAATCAGAATCAGCTTAAAAAATAATAACCTTTGTGCTCCTTGAGCAGCACTTGAAACTTGGACGCTTGGTCATGGGCCTTGCTTCATTAAAGGGGCGTCTGCCGAACTGTAAACTCTCTGATTTGATTTCGCCTGTGTTACACACATGGAGCGCTTTGAGGTCATGAGCTATGTTGTGTGTGTGAAAGTTCCTAAAATCATATTGTGTTTTGCAACTGATGAACTTTGGAGTTTGGAAAACCTAGCCCTAAAGTGATGCTGCTGTGTGGTGGTATATCTGGCTAATCGGTCGGGTTAAGGCAGCTGTGCAGCTTATTACATCCGTCCTTTGTGGTCATACATCTGGGCTTAAGTGAGTGTTTTGCCTGCAAGGTGAGCCTCTAGTTGAACTACAGTTGTCACTGTTATGTATTTCCTGCAGCCTCTTATGTATGTACATCGTTACACAGTGATATGACCCAGGATTATTCTAAATACAGGTAAACCCCACTCATACAGTGCATTCACAATATGACTTATTGTCTCCATTCTTAAGTTCTAAACTAGCCCATGCTTTCAAATAGTCTCAATGTGCAAACAAAAATTCCCTGTCCATGCCAAATTTACATTTCCCCCTACACCAGTGCATAATCAAACTGACCCCTCTCCAGTCCCTCCTTGTGGTCAGTCCAGGATGATGCAGGCATGCGGCTGTAGGGGTCCAGCAGGATCCTGAAGCACCTGACCAGCAGGAAGACCAGGAAGAGCATGAGGAGGCCTACAAAAGCCAAGGCAGTACGCTGCTCAGTGTCCACCCCGACCAAGGCCAGAGGAGGGCTGCTGCTGCCACCGCCAGGACTGCCGGGGAGGGAGGAGCTGGCCGGGGACAGCAGCAACTCATAGTCAAATGTGGGAACATCGTTCATCCTCCACGGAGCCCGAAGACAGGGCTTACACACTGACTGGATCGTTGGTGTGTTGGGTGGAGGTGTGAAGAAGGAAGGAAACGTGTTCATGAGTTGCACCGCTGAAGGAAAGACAGAACTCAGGAAGTTGGTTTACAAGATTTATACAGCAGACACTGTTTGATGAGTGACGGTCCGTATAAAGTAAGGGTAACCCTTGAGTCCCGGAGTAAGATCAATTTATCTAAGATGTGTATATGGTGATGATGGCAGGTCCAGAAAACACATTTTCCTCTGGTGACCAGTTTATTTTGTCAAATGTAGGTCAGTCAATGTGACGTGACCCAGTCAGTTCTGGCTCTAATCTCCTCTGACAATGTGACAGACACAAACATACACACGGACGCGCACACACCCTCCAATTAATATGGACTACTTTGTGTCACACATTTCAGAATGTGACCAAGAAGTCTAATGATGCTCAGTGGCTTTCTTATTTCAGTGTCTGACCTCAGGCGGTAATTCTTTTTCAGTGTATTTATCAGAGCCACTCTGCCACATCAGCTCTCATTCTCACTCTCAATCAGACCAGACAGGACGTGACATTGCTTGTTGCTACTGCAAACACACACACCCAAATGTCTGCGATCGCAATGAAGGTCACTGTTCTGAAAGGGAGTTAACAGCAGTTATTTCAGCTGGTGTCTGAGGAGTGTGTCACGGAGCATGGAGTCAGGCACAAGTGTTACAAACACCAGACCAGGAACCAGGTGTGTGTGCCCGTGCTTGTGTAAATGTGTGGCTGTTCATATGAGGCTAATTAGATCAGGAGGTCAGTCAATCAATGTCCCTGAATATAAAACAGCGAGCCACCTCTTCAGATGCTGCCTCCTAGTTTTCCATTCACCCAGCTAGTTGGAGCGTGATAAGTGGGTCAGAGCTGTCAAATGTGGAAAAAAAAATCCCTTCCTCCATCTCCCTTCAGGATGATCGCCTCAAAAACCGCTTCTCATGACAAGCCGAGAGTCGAAAAGAGATAGAAAACAGTGGAAAAGTCTGGCTGTGACTTTTGGTTGTGTTGTCGTCAATCAGAGAACAGAAGCGTCTTGAACTGAAGGAAGACTCTGTTTATGAAGCTTTTCCAGCAGTCTTCAGTGGCGGTGATGTGATGTTACCCGACTTATCAGCTGGGCTGCCATTCACCACCTGAAAGGAACAGATACAGCAAATGAGAAAATTGCCCCCGATTATGCTATCATTTATTTAGACTACTTAAAAGTACATGGTGAAATTGTTCAAATTCAAACAAGCAGCATTTTGTCCGTTGGAATCAATTGGATCTGAAGAAGCCTGAGCTACTCATTCACTCCATAATATGTGGTTAGCTATCCTCAGATCAATAATTAACGGTGACAGTGACAACAGACATCAGTGGGGAGAACACAGCACCAGCATCCCCTGTAATGACACTCAATGAGAAAGCTGTATATGGTGCCATTATGGCAACATTAGCAGCAATGAATGTAAACACTAATACCACATTACCTCAACCTCATTTATCAGTGCATGGTTACATGATAATTTGTGCACGTGTTGGCCCTCTTCATTCATTTATTCACATGATGGAAGTAAGGACAAAGTGTTGCAGAGCCTCATTAATAATCTAAAATAAGATCTCCTGCTGCGGACAGAGTTTCAAATCATGGAGGAAACGTGATACACAAACCATTTTTAGCTGCTCGCCAGTGTCAATGGAGTGGTGAATGGACTACCTGTGAGCCAAACGTGATACCAAGAGATACAGAGAGAGGTGAGTGTACGGGGGAGACACTTTATAGCGGTGGTGTCCAACAACAGGAGCATGGGCCAAAACCATACGGCCACAACCTGGTCAATTGCAAAGATTTTTTGTTTTTGTTTTTAATGAAAGTAACTGCCATTCCCAATCTGTTCAATTTGCACTAGTGGCAATACCAGATGTAACTCAACATCAAGAGCCAAGCCAAGAGATCACTGACAGCCGGAAGGAAACCCTTTTGCTAATGAAGTAGCATTAGCATCAAAGTAACCATTGATAATTCTATGATATTCTGCTTAGGCAGCAGAAATGATGTGCCCTGGGACGGGAACGTTAGGAAGAGATGATTTTCAAAATGAAGTTAGTTGAGTAAGTTGTTACAGTTTTGAATGTTGAAAAATTAAAAATGAAAGTTGGATGGACAAAGAGGGCATGGGCATGGTTTGTCAGATTTTCATTGAATCAAATCTGATTTGTAACTGTTTCATATATTAACATTTTTAAAATAAGTAACTGAACATGCAGAGAACATGTTTAAGAGGGAATCCAAATTCTTTGCCATATTCAAAGTATTTTTTTGAGTAACACAATACTTTGCCTAGTAATTTGTTACTTTTTGAAGAAGTAACAAGAAACAATAATTACTCTTAAAAAAGTAACTTGCCCAACACTGATAGGAATGCACACTGATGTTAACACAACATCAGTATCTCCCAATAAACACAAGAAAATTAAACATCAGCATTGGCATAGGACGCTGATGGCCGTATGCCTATTTCTTTCTTTCTTTTCTTATTTTTTTTTGGCGCAACCACCAGTGAGCGCGACATGAACACAGTAAGAACTCAGGATGACTGTTTCCAGAGCATTATTTTCTCACATGGAAACCGCACCTTGTACGTTTAGTGGGCGTGCCGCATGCAGCCCATGCACCGGCGTCTAGAGAAAAAAAGGATTTCCTTCAACCTCGCCATTTCTACAGGACAAGCTCGCTATGTGACGCCACCTGCTCCGTCTCGCTGTTAATGAGTGTATCAGTTATAATTTAACTATGTGAAGGTTTAAGTGACTGGGTGAACGAGTCACTCAGGGGTCGTCTGGTCCAACACGAGTCAACACCGTGGATCGGTCACGATTTTTCTCTTTTTTTTTTTACTTTAACAGTTCAGTGAAAAGTATTTCTGAGAAGCCATGCAGTCACTGAATCTGTCCTAATTTTGGCTCCATTACTGCTAATTTAAATGTTTTACTATAGTTTCAGGACATGTCGGACCCCCTCCCCTGGGCCTCATTTGCATAATGTTGGCAGTTTTCAAATGTATGCAAATGAACTAAGAGCAGCTGAGGACAGCTTTTGGACGACACAACATAACACAGCTCGAAACACACTGCAATGCTCCCAACATGCATTGCGGTGTGCTCCACACAGACAATGCATGGAATGGAAGAAACTGTATCCAATGGACACATACCATCGGTGAGGACGCATCTTGCGGCCACACCATTGTAAAAATCTGTCATGTGATTTTGATGCACCAACGCATTACTCTGTGATATTTTGTTTAAAAAATATCGGCATATTGGATATCCTCACACATTCAATACTGTGCATCCCCACTTATTAGCATTATTAACAAAGATGGCCAAGGGATGGATTTCAAGGGCATCACTAGTGATTTTTGCTCCAGATAAGTTAGAAAACAAAGATTCTCTGAACCTTGAGGCAGTTGAGAGTACGAGGTGATCATAATGTCCAAATACTGTAGCTGTGCCTAGACCGAGGGTAGCCCAGGGTACCTTAGATACACATAGCTTTCCAAGAATTCTTTTCATTGCTGTTAAATTTTCTGCTTTGTCTGATTGATGTCATTTTAATGTTATTTTAATTATTTAATGTTAAGAAATGGAACGTTTCTTTATGACTGTCTCTGTTGGGTACAAAGGAACTATGTGAGATTGAAGGAAACAGACAAGTGTCTCAGAGTATCAAGAAATGCGTGAGGACATAAAACAAATAAAAAGGAGATTAGAAGGATTTATAGAGGAGCTAAAGATGAATGAACCAAATTGATGTTCTTGCAGTGACCGGCAGAAGCACATAGGAGAGGAGAGAGGCTTCCTGGCACAAAATGGACCGATTCTCCTCTGCATGACCATGGCAAAGTCTCTTTCTCTCTCGTTCAGGTTAAATGTTCTCTGTCTGCCACTTCATCAGCCACTGTCTCCAGGGCGTTTTGGTGCACCAAACTGACACCAGGAGGACACACCTGGGAGGTGTCCCTCACACTGCAAATGAATGTGCAGCTCAGCATGTGTATAAAATAGACCTGCTGTGGATGTGCAGGCAATTGCAGTTTTTTTTTTTTTTTATTGTCTATGAGTGATGTGAACTGCAAAACACATAAAAAATAAGTTAGAAAACCTTGAAACTGAATTCAAAGACACTCCAACAGTGAACCATGTCACACATCTTGCGGCTGAACATCACAAAAGCTTTAAAACTGTTATCAACTGGGACTTTTCAGGCAGTTTGGAAACAAAGTCAAAAGTGAATTGTTTGCCCTTTTGCAGTGGTATTGTTCACTAGCTTTAGCTCTATTTTTCCTGGGGGTTTTCTACAGCTCTGTGCTAAGGTTTCAGCATGAGGCAGGACTAGTAATATATCCAGAATATCTAGAATGATCACAATAAACGACAAAATAGACACTGATTTAACATTTAGGTTTCAGGACCCTAATATAAAGCAAGGCTTTTTTTAGGGTCCTAATCACTCAGTAATGAGTGATTTTCTGCACAATGATTTTAAAGTGATTTTACAGTAAAGTTTGTTTATCATATCACACTCAAGACTTTGACAGAGCTTACCAGTATTTTTGCCTGAAACCACAAAGCTTGTCAAGTGCGACATTTTCAACAACCACAGCCATTCTGTATATTAGTTCATCAAGGAAAATGAAAATTAGATTGAAGTTTCTCATTTGTCACTTGCAGTGCTTCTCACACTGCATAGGAGCACATTAATGGTACATCATAAGGTGACAACTACTATTATAATAAAATCCCTTTTCCAAGAGAAATTAGCATTTTAATTCTGAATTTAAACACACATCCGGGAGCACATCTAATCATGCTGTGGAGTCAAGGATAATAACATAATTTTATATAATGCATTGTTTATTTTAATCACTCAAAAACAGTTGTGAAACTCTATCAGCAATATTTGTCAGTGTATCACAGTGCTTTTCAGTGCAAGGTGGGAACAAACTGGAAACCAAATGTGGATCAGTACGAAGACTTTAGCAAGAAATCATGATAAGAAACAACTAAGAGTCAATTAAATAATTGTTTAATCAAAACAGTCCATTTCACTGTATTTCACTTAGTATATTGTCTTATTAAGATTGTCTAAGTAGAGTCATCTTCTTTACCATATTTGGATTACAACTGCGGTAAATAAAATGAAATACGCAAAACTTTAGCAAGCTGAGCATTCACTAAATCACACTACCTGGCATAAGACAAAGCATGCTCTCACAGTTTTAAAACACCTGCTGTGGGGTTAAAAACCTGACATTAAAAACCAAAGAAACACGTAGAAAACCAGTCTAATCCTGTTTTGAGACCGCCAACTACTGCTCCCACACACGAACACGCATGCTGCTGCATTCATCAAATACTGTGAGGTAGTTATTCAAAGTCATACTTGACATCAAAGTGGGAGCGCAAACACAGAAAAATTAACATTTCTAGTGAAATGTACGTGGTGCAATCATTTCTACTTTCAGTGTGGGAGGAAAGGCCATAAAGTACAAACATAACCTCCTCGTCTGATCCGATCCACCTCGTAATTATTCAGTGGCAGCTTTTCTCCATTATCTCTCACTAACGCAGCACTAAGAGCACTAAAGAAAAGATGATGAATAGACTGAAGGGGATGACAAATGGAATTAAATATGACAGAAAACAATGGATTTGTATTAATCGAAACAGAGGAATTCATCACAAAAAAGGAGCAGGTATACTATCACTGCTGCAAACAGTATATTGGTTTATTTAAGCAATGAGCTGGATTCATGGTTAATTCAAAACCGTGAAATGGCAAAGAGAGATTCTTTCATGCTTCATGACAAACATTTGTGAAGTCAGTGGTCAGATAGTTGAGACCTGGACGCCTCGCCACGCCTCGCCTCACGTCGTGTGTGTGTGTGTGTGTGTGTGTGTGTGTGTGTGAATAAGTCATTAGGAGGTAAAGGCAGGACAGACAGAGATTGCTCAGCTTATTTTCCTCCTCGTTAAGTCTCTCTTCCACCAGCACCACTCATCAGTCTCACACATGTACACACAACTTCACATGGACAAAGTGTGGCGCACCAGCTTCGTCTCACATTCGTTGTCACCCACTCCATGGGACACTTCTCAAACCACAGGTGAGATAAAGGGAGGTTAAGCGAAGACACATTGTAGGCTACACATATTAATGTGTTCCTTCTACAAAGGAAACTATGAAAAGCCACAATGAAAATTGACAATGCACTCTTCAATTTATAGTACAATCCAATTCAGTTACAATTGCTTAAGTGTGAAGCAAAAATTTTGGCATGATCAATACTTCACTGATTGTCCAATCTTGTGTGTCTAACAATTGGAAACCCCTGGTAGGCTGCAATCTAAAACAGGGTCATTTGAAAAGGTGCACATGCATAAAATTGTCTGCCCTTCCTCTTCAGTAACTTAATGGTGTTGGTTATTGTCTGTTTATAACTGGGTTTGTAGTTCATCACAGTAACTGTAAAAGCATCTTCCCAGTCCATTATTATCAGATTTAAAGTCCTCAATTAATATAACAAGCATTATCTTAAACATGGATTGCAACCAGAAACTGAAACACTTAGAGAAAACCAACACAGACACAGAAAGAATATGCAATCTCAACATAGAAAGGTCAGGAGTCTGGAATTAAATTAGGGTTCTCCTGCTTTAAGGAAAAAATGGTATTATACTACCTAAAGGCTTAATCTTGATCCTTCGATGTTGGCTCTTCCTATCACTGTGAAGCAGAGTTCACCAAGCGTTGCATTGTTCGTCCACTAATGGGGAACGTGAGCTGGGTTTAGACCGTTATAAGACAGGTTAGTTTTACCCTACTGGTGATGTGTTGCCAGATGGACAGTTTGATATGTCCGCCACGGAAATATTTCACAGGACTTCAGGAACTGAATCAGGCAGGCCCATCTGCTATGCAAGGTTAATGTGTTGTTGCAATGGTAAATGTTACTGAGTATTCATCTAAACAGGTAGTTTTACATCAGCCATATAATTGAAGGTAAAAGGCAATTCTTAGAAAATTCACCAGCCCACAAAGTCTCCCTAAGTATTTTGGGGTTCAGCCATCAAGCTCAGATCCAAAAAATCACGTATTTTCACACCACTTTATGAACAGGAAATTCACAGACCACAACTGATTTCCTCCTCAGGCAAACAGATAACCGAGGAAGCCAGCCTCCACATATTGAAATGCAGAGACAGCCTTGATTTGTCATTATTTATAGTCTAAGTAAAGCCACTCTCCAAAAGTAATTAGACTTTGGAAACAAAGAGAAAAGCAGAAAAGAGTATAAGTGGCGAGTGCACGAGGGGGTGGGGGGGGTGGGGGGGGGGGGGGAATGTTACCGGTCTCAGCCACAGCCTGCTGAGAATTGAATTAACCCCTTCCAATTTGCTGCTTATAAAGATAAAGTAGACCGCAGCAACACAGGAATCGAGTCTGCGTGAGATCTACCAGCTAAGGTGGGTTTCCCCACCGCAAACATCACCATAAAAGAATTGCTATCAACAAAACGAGGGTGCAGCCTTCAGAGAGCCCAGCTGCAAACCGAATGCAAACACATACGTATGGTGAAAATATGATGAAGCATCTGGACAAATGGATTGGTATCATTCATCTTCAGGCCTTATTGATGCAATTTTCTTTTTGTGGGGATATGTGCGGGCTCGTCTTGATTTATTTGTCACCTCAGGGAGCTGGCCTCTCACTCTGTGCCTGCAGGTAATGTGGACGGCGGGGACCAGGTCACCTTGAACTGTGTACAAAAACAAAGAATCTTCAAAAACTCCAACTTCTATGACGAGGACTTGAACGACCACAGTTTAACCTGTGGCTCACATCGGTGCATACTCTGAGAGGGAAGGCGTCACACACATTTAAATGCACGAAAGTGCGTTTAAATTTACAGACCCAAACATGACTGTCTTACAGATATTTTTAGCACTTTAGGGAAACAAAGTGTCAGCGGAGTCTACTGGTTAAAGGGATACTTCAGCATTTTGGCAAATTGGCCCATTTAGTGCAATTCCTTAGTCATTTCGAACAGCATACTTACTTTTTTTGTGAGGGCGAGCTGTTGTTTATTCAGAGGCGAGTCGGGGAAGGTTTTCGGGACGGACACAATGGAAGTGGATGGTATTTTTGGTTCCCCTCATCAAACTCATCAAATACAAAATCCAACAACCCCAAAACACTTTGGTGGACACGTTATAATCCGCACATTCACTCCGCTGTGGAACACCAACAAATAATATTGTAGCGTTACCACATTGAAGCAAATACTGGGAACTGTAGCGGAGCCAGAGTGAGGGCAAGGGGGCGGTCGCCCCAGGGCCTATAAGGTCATAGGGCCCCGTTTCATGTGATGTGTTCACATTTACTCGTAAATAAATTCTTATAATAAAATGTACAGTGTGTGCGAGAAAGTGTACACATATGAATGTGGGCTCCAATTTGCCAATTCTTACATTACGACTGTCCATGAATGCATCAGAGCTGTAAGCCAGCGCTGATTGGCTGTGCAGCATGAACCAGTTTTTTCTTTTTCACTTGATCTGAACTCTTTGGAGGGAAGTTAAACAGTATGCTGAACACTATGCTAGCCGCTAGCGGTACTACCTAAAACCTAACATCGGAGCCATTGGTGAGTCAGTGAAACCTTCAAAAATATTATCTTTATCAGAATGCTGTGGTCTTAAACACCTGCCTATTTGAATGCGCCTTGTGTTGCTCTCAACTATAAGAGACCGCCGAGTCTATTTTTTTTCCTAATATACATGAATTCCAAAAGATATAGATAGCTGTGTCTATATCTATCTGAATAGATTGTGTAATTTTAGACCAGCTGGGTTCATTTTATATTCAAGCTATATCAAAGTTGGTACAGATTTAGCCCGTGAGTTGTTAACTGATTTTTCAGCACCATGGACAGCGAACGCTCTGAGATTGACACATATCATAAGGGCCCGTCGAGAACGCTCCGCCCCCTCTGTACTGAGACCCACGCGCCGCCTCTGACTGGGAACTACTTTTGCTTTTGAAATCACTACGCCCAGACGCCATGTTTAGTAAGTAGTTCCGTCTTAGCAATTTACGCATAAACAACTCAATCTGGTAATTTTGCATTATAACGCATATATATATATATATATATATATGTGTATATATATATATATATATATATATATATATATATATATATATATATATATATATATACACACACATATATATATAGCTTACCCTCACAAAAAAAGTAAGTATGCTGTTCGAAATGACTAAGGAATTGCACTAAATGGGCCAATTTGCCAAAATGTTGAAGTATCCCTTTAACACTTGTCTGGAGTCTCCGCTCACAAGCAGCCAGCTCCTCAGACAGCTCTCTACAGAATTAGCCTGGCAGACAGTCTGTGGCCACAATAATGGCGATAATGTTGGGCAATTAAATAATATGCCGACAGGCGTTAGCCTCTATATACACACTTACACGCAATGTGTGAAAAGATGTAGATTTGTGTGTGTGAGACAGTGCTGAGAACACATTGAGTGACAGATATGAAAGGCGGATGGGGGCAGAGAGAGAAAGAGAGCGCTCTGTACTTGTACTGAGTACACATGCAAATGAGAAAGGAGGCCTGTGAGAGAAAAGCACTCAAGACTGCTGACCTTTTAAAACAAAAAGCTACAGCGATTTAACACAGAGAGGGCAGTGCACTTCATACTGAGGAGCCTGTCTATCAAGGAGAAAACATTTGTTCTTTCCTGTCAATCACTTCTCACACAAGTTTGAGTCTTACTCAGGTAAAAAAAGAAAAAAAAAAGGTTATTTACAGTGTCAAATATCTGTTAACAAAGAAACCTGAACAGCGAAATGAACAAGGAATATAAATCTAGAGAAAAAGACAAATGGAGCTGTACACAGATGAAAGAACAAAGAAAAAAAACAAACCCTCTGTGATTCTCGACTGCAGCAAAGCAGCTGAACAATTTCATCTACAAAGCTGCCTACAATCTATCATTTTATCACCAGCCCAGATGAACACAAAGTCTATTTTCTCTATCAGCATATTTAGTTCTTTTCAAGGTCACCTCTGCACCAATAGTGAAATAATTCAATATTCAACAACAGCTTTCATTTTGTCTAAGACGAGATTTGTGTGTTGCCCAAACAAAATATCGTTTGATTTACAGCTGAAATCATCCGCTGCATCGTGAACCACACCTTTTTCCAAAAACTGCCAAGTGGTATCACATCACCAGACATCAATGAAAAAAGGAGGGAGTGGGGGGTCGGGGTGTCAATCTATTTAGTCCTCAGTCTGTACTGTCCTCTCTCCTGAATGTTTGTGTCTCTCTTCCTGGCAGCCTGAAGCAGTGGTGTGTCTGCCCGCCACTGGGGAACAGCCTCCACGAAGTCGATCCCGTCTCTCTGTGAAGGAACGGGACTGGATGTTGACGTCCCCTGCTGATCATCACTAATAAAACTGGGAAGGGCATTTTGTAAATTGTCAAGAACTGGAGCTGAACAGAAAGATACAATAAACGGCCAAGCAGGGCAGCAGACACAAGCGGTGCACAGGAAGATACGCACAGACAAATAGTAACATGAGGCAGTCTATAGGGGTCAACAATATCAGCTCCATACAATCTGCCCTTCATCCTCACTATTGTGGGCTCAATTTCTCTTGTGTGGCAAATTTCAAGCTTCAGCTATTTGGTTATAATTGATATCTCAGAATCAAAGATGTGCCTTTATTTATTTTTTTTCCAACAATGAATTATACTTAATTGTTACTGTAGGAAGAACATTCATTAAATACTACATGATTGTTTGTTAGTGCCGAACAATTAATTTTATTACAGCACTGCACAGTATGTGGTGTTTTGAGTTGTTTACAGACTACGACTCAAAACATCACCAGAGTAAGTCAATGCAGCTCGCACCTCAGGTTTGGTTTTGATTTGATGTGAGATGCCTGTTAAGTCTTAACTAGGATTAGAACCCAGGTCACCCGAGCTAAAGGTCAAGACCCTTTCGCTTCACTATTCAATGAAAAATCAATAAACAAAATAACTCAAATTAATTCATAAGTAAATACCTGGTGAATTCCCACATCTTAAACCACATTATTTGGAGTGCTGAGACACTATTAGGTACTGCGGTAGCAGCAATATACTGATCTTGTGAAGAGCAATGTATTCAGTCCAAACATGCCTTTGGAAAATAACATATACCAGTAAAACTTTGCAATGAAAAACTTTGCATCTTGTTGTGGATAATTTATTTTTGTTAGCCTCTAGTTTGTTGTTTTAGTCTCCTTTTAGAGGCTGACATACTGACTTATCACAATCACAAGGCATCCATCATCTCACCAGTTCAAAATATATTCACTTTTAAAGAAGCAGGGTTGCATTGGTCAAAAAGTGAAATTTCTGCTCCCGCACAAAATCAAGCAAGAGCCAAACAGAAAATATTGCTTTCCATGAAAAACATAAAAAGACTTCCACATATTTGGAGTGAACTTTTTTCTACCAAGTCATAACTACTTAAAGTATAAATGTGATGTTTACTATTGTCAAATCTTTTGTTGGAAACACATTTTTCATTTGCAAACATCAGCCAAAGTATTGCAGAAGTGCTGACAGAGAGCAAAAAACTCACCTTTTCCTCATAGTCACCACAACTTTAATCACATCTTAAATCCCTTCTCTTCAGCTAATCAGTGTGAATAAATGTAACCTCAGCTATCTCCACCTGAATCCTACATAAAATTCACAAACCAGAGACATGAAATATTCAAACAATGAGGACAAAACATGAGCGGTTCAAAAGTGGCAGCAGTTCAGCATTGAATGAAAGAAGTGTTTGATTAGACAATTCTATAATCTCTGAATAAATGATTCAGAACAGGCTCAGATTGAGGAATTAAAAGGTCAAAGACAGCAGCTGACACAGCCGATCTAGCCATATATATCACCATGAAAGGCTCCTTGATGCTCTAACAGCAGCAATCGTGACGGGTGACGGTGCAGCTCACCACCGAGAGAGACCTGGCAGCGAGGTGAGCAGTGGTCAGATGAAGAATGGACAAAGAGAAGATGGAGTGCAGACATAAGTTAAGTGGAAACAAACCAAGAAAAGGGGCAGAGGTAGCGAGGAGAGATGGCGAGCAGAATGCTAATCCCTATGATTCACGTCTGCATTCAGACGGAGCAGAGATCTGCAGCTACCCAGGGAGCACAGGGGGTCGGGTGGCATCAATCAGATAAACCTAGCAGTAGGTAGAAGAGAAAGAAAAATTGTGAGGTGAAGAAACAAGAATGAAAACCAGAGATTAGATTTAGGCTGAATGAAAGTGGTGTGTGTGTGTGTGTGCACATACTCGTGAGTGTGTGAGGGCCAATATGGAGATGTCAGCACTCTTTAAGTCAGCAGATAGCACTTTCCTTCCATCAGGCAGCCATTCTGTCATGTCCCCTGGGACAAAACGGAGCCTGTGCCAGCCAGTCGACCGGCCCACGGCAAAGGCCATATATATTACATGCCCTGCCCACACAATTCTTCAAAACCAAGAAGTCAGTTGAGTGTTAGCACTTTCTAAAAAAACTTTCTTGTATATTATGAAGGAAAATAACCAGAGATATTTTTTCATCTGTGATATCGGATGTTTTTGGACTGTGGGAGGAAACCGAGAGTTTCAGACAGAACCCTCACACTCAAAAAGAGAGTATACAAACTTATCACATGAACACCCCCAAGCCCAGACCAAACCAATGATACCAAACAATAGGCACATTTACATGGATCAAAAAATCGTCCGCATAATCGGACTGTAGGGTGAAGCAGACTGTGAATGTGTCACATAAACACCTGACTGGATCCATTTCACTCAAAACGGATTATATTTTGGATCTGATTGTACGAGGTAGTCTCTGCCGATCGATTATCTGCTTGTGCCTCATATAAACAGATGTTGACTGCGGAGCGGATAGTACGAGTGGATTATTTGTTCTGTGCATGTGTTCCTTCATATGTAGTGACGTAATGACGTGCACAGTAAACACAAGCAGGAATTGGTAAAGTCAAAGCAAGCAGAAGAACTGGACGGTGGTTGAGAAAACATTAATAAAAACCCTGAGAGAGCAAACACTTGAGAGGCGAGATGGCCACCAAAAATCGCGCAACAGCGAGTTGCTTTAAATGCTCCGTGGTAGACGACCAGCGGGCCGCCCGCGGCCGGCAGAGGGCCAGCAGGCGGAACGGAGTCCCGCAGGACGGAGGCCAGCCAGCCGGGATGCCGGCGGGGAGCGCTGGCTCTTTGGGCAGCACTTCATGGAGATGTTTTAACACTATTTGAGATAAAAAGACACTGCTCAGCGCTGAGCACTTCTAACTGCAAAGCTATCAGATACGTCACAGATATGTCATCTGTTTGGGAGAACACTGTATGATTCGCTTCAGCTGGGACCCTTGTATACCAGGGTTGAACATGGATCACTTTATATGCCGTGCATGTATACAAATGCGTTTAATACAATTGATTTCAATCTGATTGAAAAAACACCCATGTAAACTGGGCCAGTGACAGTCTTGCATTTAATGCTAACCACCACAACACAGTACAGTCAGGTCTCTAACCACTGAGCAAAAATCTTTCTAACAGGTGACTTTAATGTGAAGGTATGGTTTCAGGGTGAGATGGTAAATCTTCTCTAACCTTTAAACAAAAAAGTGAGAAAAGCTTTAAATACTCAACAAAGGCAAAGTGCTGATTCAAACAGTGAAGCTGAAATAACTTTACTCAGCAGGAGGGGGTACTGACCGCTCTGAACCCCTGAGACGAAAGAAGTCACCAACCGGAGTACTGAGCACGTATTAAACACAAAGGAAAAGTCATAGCAAAGACTTGGACATGTCACCCTGCTGAATTGAAGGGAATAATTTGATTACTGAGCTTACAGTGTGGGGTCCAGGCAGAAGGCATGGGAGCTTATCTGCACACCTTTGTCCATGGCCCATCAGCATTCCAATAAAAGAAAAACTGTCTCCACATCTTTTTCTTGTGGTGTTATTTCCAGACGAGTTAATGGATTTGTGCTTGGAGTTCTGAGGATTTTCTCTGAGCAGAGACAATTAATCTGAAAACCCTGTGCCAGATGACAAAGGCAGATAGATTAAGGTGTTGATGACGTGCAGTGATTAGCACTCCTGCCTCACAGCAAGAAGGTCCTCGGTTCAAATATCAGCCAGTGGAATTTGCACGTTCTCCCAGTGTGTGAGTGGGTTCGATGCGTGTACTCCGGCTTCCAACCACGGTCCAAAAAAAATGCCCGTGAGGTTAATTGGCGACCCTAAATTTTCCATAGGTGTGAATGTGAGAGTGTGTGTGGTTGTCTATCTCTATGTGTTGGCCCTACCATGGACTAATGGCGAGTCCAGGATGTATCCTGCCCTCGCCCATAAGTAGCTGGGATTGGCTCCATCACCAAGATAAAAGGTCCAGAAAATAAATGAACAGATAAATATTTGATCTCATCTTCAAAATGAAATCAAAACCAATGCCTCTTGTGAAACCGAGCGTCTCACTGACACTTGTCAAGGTTGAAGACCCATGATGACTTTGCTACGTCTCCTCTACCAACCAAGCACCTATTTTCTTTACGACGATTCAACCTCCCTTCTGGTTTTGCAGCAGGTGGCTCTGGGAAACAGCAAATAGGATGTTTATGACTCTATGTGCTGTGGAGCCACATAATATACAATCAAATTGAATCACACTCTGTCCAACACTGCTATTTGTGGGACAATACATACAACGGTCTCAAAAAGTACAGATTAGGTTCTCCCTACACCATACTACAGCACCAAGGCAAGACAAACATATTCATATAGCACCATTCAGACACAAAGCACTTCACAGTGCTTTACAAGCAAATACTGGAAATACACTGAAACACAATCCTAAATCTTAAGCTATTACGATTATGAAAACATTGAAACAAGATGATTAAGAAACAAATAAAGAGAATACATACAAGAAAAGCTTTTTTTAAGACAAAGGTGTTAAAAAAGTCGAACAATTGTTCAGTGGAATGTGCGAGCAAATAATAAGGGTTCAAGGCCTGATTAAAAGAAGTGAGTGTGTCAGCAGGCCTCGAGTGCTCAGAAGTTTCTTCCACAAGTGAAGAGTGGAGGAACTAAATGCTGCTTCACCTTGTTTGCGTCTGACTCACTCACTTCTGACACCGGGAACACTTAGCAAACCTCTTACTGAGGATCTCGAGGGTCTGGATGCTTCATATTCTACCAGTAAATACAGGTATGAGATGTATCTATCCACAGGACCATTCAGAGCTTTATAGACAAGAAGTGAGATTCTGAAGTTGACCCACTGACTCTGACAGCAGAGAAGCACAGGTGTGAAGTGCTCTTCTCTCTTTGTGTTGGTGAGGACTGATGTTTAACAGATTTCTTACTCAAACCCATAAACACACCAATACAATAGCCCAGTCTGTTGAAAAAATATATACAGAAAGAGGTTTCTCTGAATCAGCCAGAAATCCTTTAACTATTGAAATATTTTTTAACCTTTCCTCTTTAGGGCCTAAAAACAATTACCTGTTTTTTCAAGGGGTACGTTGTAAACAGTTTAGGCAGATCCAATATTTAATCTCATTTCTGCACTTACTCAGCAGGTATGAGGTATACGGTAAGTATAAGTTGTTGAATGGGCTACCCCAGAATATTTAAGAGACCCAACGATGGAGCCTTGAGGAACCCCACTATCGATTTTCACACATAATAAATAGCCCCAATGTTGCAAGCAAGATTTGAACCACTTCAGTGCAGTGCCGGAAATTAACAACCATTTTTCAAGACTGTCAACAGTATGTTTTGGTCAGCTGTGTGGAAAACAGCAACAAGATCCTGTAACAGAACAGAAGCTCTAGATGTGTTACCCACGCTAGTAAAATCACACGTATCATATGACAGCTTTTAGTGAGAAAGACCCAAAGACTCTTTAGAGACTTTACCATCTCACTCAACTGTCTTTAAGTGATAGAGGAATGTAATAAAGCCACCCCCTTGTAGAGAAATGCAAAGTTAATGGTATAAGATACCAATGCTAATAACAGAGATTGGCAGTGACATGGTGAGACAGCAGAGCGGTGGAGAACCTGATTCAGTAATGTGCTCTGTGTAATGCTGTATATCCTGACAGCACCATCAAGAGGGCTTGTGGGTAAGCCCACTTAGGTTTTCTCTTTCCTCCAAATGCCTCCTCTCATTACAGGTCATTACACGATGACATTCTCAGCTTCCTGCCAATTAGCATTACCACGCGGGGTGTGTATTTACCGGAATTGGTAAGCTGAGAGTTGTCAATGAAGTAAAGTAGTGGATCACATGTTCGATTTTAGATCCATTACAACAGTCAAATGAAACTGGTTTGTTTTCTTGTTTTTTCGTGACTTGGAAGTCATCTGACTCCAGCCTGACACGATTTGCAATGAACACACAAACAACAAGAACATATCAGCCACAAACCCAATATATATTGTTTTAATAATGGTCAAATTTATAAAAATGGAAATTTTCAGGAATGTTACACTTTTTTGACTGAAGAATGAAACTTGTGGCATCTTTTGGGATTAAAAACTATGGGTTACACTTTCATCGAAAACCAAGGAAGTTCCTGGTTTGAAAGTGCAGGCAGACGCAGCATTTCCATGTGGGGTTTGCTTGTCCCTCCGTTGCATGTGTGAATCTAGCTTCCTAACACAGGATAAAATCATACATCACATTTTGTAAGAGACCATCTATCTCTATGTTATAGTTCTCCAAAATGCATGTCGCCTCTTGGGGGGGGTATCCTGGCTTTTGTCTCATATTGGAAGGAATCAGTACAAAAACAGCACAGCCACAGTCTGGAAGGATCAGTTAAACGGATGCAGGATGCTGGATTGAATTTATTTCTGGGAGTGAGAATACTCGTCTAAACTACAAGACATTGTAAAGCCTTTTCCAACAGCTGGTCACAGTGTGGTAAGGGGCCAGACCACTGTGAGCAAACTGGTCTTATACGGGTGAAGAGAAAGCAATCTAAAAAGAAGTTAATTCCTCCTGATCTCTTGCGAAGCATGTCTGCAGCATCGCTGCCAGCCAGGTGATGGAAATGACTGATATGTGGCTGTCAGCAGCGTGTTGTGTATACCTGGGTGAGTATTCTTATTGCTCTCATTTAAAAGGAGAGGGCTGAGTGCCTCTGGGCTTTGGGTATCCCTGAAGTTTTTAATCTGAAGCTCAAACTGGATTGAACCTCTGTCCTTTGCTCACGACCTTCCTTAGATTCAAGATACCGAAATTGAAATTACTCAGGACAGCAAACAAGTTGTGGTGAATAATTTAACGGTTGTCATTGTGACGTGAAACAATACAGATGGAAGGAGCCTAGGAAGCTGTGGTTCAATGCCTTGCACTGATTTTAAAGATTCCTGTGGGTGAATAATGAGGTGTACTGCAGGCCATAGCCCACACCTTTATTGCTGGGCACAGGATCAAATTACACCTTGACGGCTCAACGCTGATCACAGATAAGAGTGTAAATGGACTGACAACACAGTTTTCATACCAGCATAAAGTGAAACCTGAAAGAGCAAATGAAATTCAAGGTACATTATGAGGGAAATTACATTTTTACTCTGAGTGACAGATCTAAATTAAATTCAGCAGTTTAGGATGCATGTGTCTGTGCAATACTAATAACATATGGGGGGGTTCATGAGGGAAAATCTCACCGTGATAATCCAATCCATTTCTCTTTAAGGTGCCTTGCCCCGGGCTAAAAAATATTGGGAGGGGGTGGTAAAAATCTATCCTTACGGACAAGCATGGTCACAGAAAATGTATGGTGCATCGGTTCATAGTGTCTTAACCTTGTTTGTATGGTTTCAAATTTATCCAGGAGAGCATGTTTGCTTTGGGGGAACAGTATGGGATTCAATATAACAAATCATAAGAAAATTATAATAAAACCAGTCATTAAATCTTTAATATGCAGTTTAATTTCAACATCTGCAAAGCCCTGCTCATCTCTTTTTCTCTATTTATCTCCAAATCAATTACTACTCTATGGCATCCAGATCAGCTGGCAGTGTTGGCAGAGCAGAGACATCTGTGGCGACATGATGACTTCCAAACTTTGCCTCACGTTAAACTGGAACCAATGACGGACTTTAAAACTTTATCATGCAACATCTAAAACGAACCTAAAACTACATGCACAATCTATATTCACTCACAAAGTCCTGGTTGACGATTTTTTTTTAATGACATAGTCCTGTATTGCACTTTTGTCATCAATAAAAAGGAGAGGGAGAAAAGGTTTGTTAGTGAAATGTCACCAACCTGGTCCAGGTGTCCTGTCGGCCGCGCGCCTCCGCTGTGTCCAGGCAGGTGCAGACTCAAACTTTGGGATGCGTCTGCCGTCTCTCCTCCTCCTTCTCCCGCACCTCCGCCTCCGCTGCCGCTGAGCGCCGCTTTGCTCCGAGACACGACTGCGAGCAGGCAGCGGACTGCTGGAGCTCCCCACCCACTCCGGCCTCCCCCGAGGAGGCACAGCCAATCACAGAGGAAGTCTCCACACAATAAAACCTACATCACTCACACATAACACATCTGTCCTGACGGACAACAAGCACATGGAACACAGATTTAATGATGATGAATGTGAAATGTGTACGATTGAAAAAAAAAATACAAAGGCTAGAGGATAATATCAAATGCCTTATTAAATAATAATGTAAAATCCCATTTTATGCCAAAAAAATGTAGCCGCAATTTTGTGCATTTTTGAATAAGCAACAGTCAACATCTAAACAAGCTCTGATCCAAATCGCAGACACGATAGATAGAAGTGTTGCCCAGGTACCAGACCCTGACTCTGCATCTTCTGAATAATCAACATCCATGAGCTGCCGTGGCCCAGCTGGTAGAGCAGGTTGTCTTTCAATGGCAGGTTTGATCCAACACATGTCAAAGTGTCACTGAACAAAACACTCATCCCCCGTGCGTGCATGTGTTCATATGGGTAAATGTGACTAAAAATGTAAATTGCTTTGGGGAATGCACCATTACCATCCATCAACTATACCGCTTTATCAGTCTCAGTGTCATGATGCACTGCAGCTGATCCCAGTTGACTGTGTTTAAAGGCAGGATATACCAAGAACAGCTCACCAGTACATCAAAGGTCAAACAAGACAAAGTTTACAGCATCAACTTCATGGCATACAAAACTGGCATACAAAAGGGAAACCGACACAAACACAGGGATAAAATGCAAACTCTTCAAACAAACCAACAAAGAGAGAGGGATTTTCTGAATACAATTTAATCCTGCTTAGCACTACCACAATTACATAAAGCTCACACTGTGCAGGATTTTTTTAAACATCTACAGCCATTTTAAAAGCTGTTGTTAACACCAGTTCCAATTAAAAATGTGATTTTACACGTGTCTATTGCAGACAATATCAGATACATTTAAATTCTCCAAGATATCTTTCTCAAGCATCATTTTCATAACATTGTCCATTCATGTATTGTTCATCTGTTGGAAATCTTGACGTAGTTTGGTTTTTGTTGTCAGATCACTGGTTACTTTTACTGACAAGTCTCCAACTGTATTGCATCAGTTTTGTCATCACATCAGATCATATTTCGTCTATCTTGGGGTAATTCATTCTGAGTCATGCTTGACTTTTTGTCAGTAACCAAAAAAACTAATAAATAAAGGCTGCTGATGCAGATGCTGAAATGTATTTAAATAAAAATGTGAGTAAAGAAATGATAAATGGTACACCATTTAATTTTATGACAAATAACAAAACATATGAAATGATTGATTAATTGATTTTTCTAGGAAAAAAGGAGCTGATTAAAGCTTTGAATTCTTTTTACTGTACTCCCTATTACTGATTTTTATAATTAATTAGAAGATGCTAAACCTCCCAATGAACAAGTAGTATCATTTAAATTAGTTAATTTATGAAATATCCATGACTTTTTCTGCAAACCCTTGATCAAACTGCCAAATGAATAAATAAATGAATTAATTCATTAAAAACAAATTCTACCTTTATTCTTCACGCTGTCCTTCATTCACATCACTCTTGTGTCATAATTTTAATCCGTACATCTCACATCATTTCTCTCTTTATTTCTTAACGTGTCAAACCTGTCCAGCCTGCTCCGTGGTCGTCTTGCTCTTCCAATCTGAGGCTTCCAAGTAGGGGAACCAATGACATCTGTGCAATCTGTGCCGCCTGCTGCCATCCCTCCATCCTGCTGCCAGGTGCTCATGCTGCCAGTCACCGTGCTCGTGTCCCCAGTAGAACGGGTTCAAGGCTCGAGTGTTGCGGCAGGTGGGAAATGGGAGCAAGACATAGGCAGCAGATGTGTCCTGTGAGTAGAGACACTTTAGTTAGATTTATTGCTCGGGTTCCTCCAGTCTTCAGAGACCCACTGCCAGGGTAGTTATGTAAAGGAATGGCATATTTATCAGCGTACTTCTTTTGATTATATTTCCTAAAGAAATAAGAAAATAAGAGATTCTCACTTTCCTGATATCTGTTCAAATTCAGATCTAAACTCAACCACACCTGCATATCAATAAATTATTGAGAAAAACAATAAAAATGTGAATCTGTAAATTTCTGAGCTTTACTAATAGAAAACAAACCAACAAATACAGATTACTGGCTTTATATTCAGTTTCCATTGCTTCTGTATGGGTGTCAGTGAAACACAGGAAAGACATGCTATTGAACAGTGTCCTCATGCTGAGTACCTGTGGGCTGACACAGAGGAGCTGTCGAACCTGTTGAAAACCTCGCTGGACGCATATCTATTTATCACCATGCTGATCTTAATTAAAGTAATTTTCTTGTGCAACAAAACAGCACCTCCACAGTGTGTGCTGAAAATGCCCGTGAAGTTTGAAGGGGGTTTTGAGTGTCCATTTGTGTGAATGCTTTTTTTCCCACTGAGTAGTTGTGTGAGTGTGAGCAAGTGCATTACTCATGTGGAGTGTGTCATTTTCCCAGGAGTTCTTGTTGAAACGTGTGTTCATGCATACATGTGAGTAGGAGGAGGCTTTGATCAGAGCTCAATTGTCCGTATCTGGCAAGTTAATGAAAAACCTCTTGATTTGTTAGTCTGACATGGAAACATGTTTAAATGTGTCAGTCCTGCTCCAATCGTCCATCAGAAAAGCAAAAATGTTGTTGTTTCCATTTCTGTGCCTGCGGATGAGGGTCTGTGCAAGTGGGTGGAGGAGCAGCTGGCCATGACCAATCAATAGTCCTGATAATTAGATCTGAGGGGTGTCGTTATGGTGGCCCCTCGGGCAAGTAACACCTCCTCTTCCATAAAGAGCATCGTTGTCTCTTCTCCTCTGAGTGAACACACACCTCATTAACCTTTAGAGCCAACACAACTCCGGCCAGACGGCATTTATGTTTCCCCTACATGTCCTGTTGTTTGCTTTCAGCATTAAGCCATTAAACCTTCTCGCCTTTGGAATATATAATGTCATTTCTCAACTAAAAAAGTTTCTCTTTCTAGTTTCATGGTGTGTTTTTTGTAGCTTCAAGTAAAGGCTTTGTTTTAAGTGGTGCTGAATGAAATGTTAAAGAGATGAATCAAGACAAATCAAATTTTGTAGATTTATTAAAAGTATCCATCAGATTAGAGGGCATAACAGGTAAGATACCCAGCTGCAGTGATGCTCTATGCTGGGCTGAGCCACGAGAAAAACATTCTGTGTGACTGACAGGGATGGAAATTACTTTCAGAATACATTTCACAACAACTCAAGGGTATTCTGGCAAACCATTCCATATGAATAAACTGAAACACTCTTATTTAGAGTAAAAAAGTCAATTAAGCATTACAAAGATACAGTGAGGAAGAGATAATAGAGTATGTTTTCATATGTATGTGTGTGTTTGTGTGTGTGTGTGTGTGTGTGCACTTGTACGTTTATGGAAGTGTGCATGTGAGATAGAGTGTGACATAGAGGTGGACAGATGAAGGAAAAGGTGTGTGTGTGTTCTTGTATTTCTATCCTTGTCGGGGCCAAATGTCCCCACAAGGATAGCAAAACGTGGAACGACGTGCCTTGTGGGGACCTTTTTCCGGTCCTAAGTAGGAGAAACAGTGTTTTCTTGACCATGTTGTTGTTACTGAAAAAAGTAAAAGTGCAAAAACATTTCTTTAGGGTTAGGCTTTGTTGTGGTGTGGGTTAGGGTTAGGGTAAGGGTCAGGGTTAGGGGCTAGACATGAATGGGAGTCAATGGACGGTCCCCACAAGGATAGAAATACAAGACTGAGTGTGTGTGTGTGTGTGTGTGTGTGTGTGTGTGTGTGTGTGTGTGTGTGTGTGTGTGTCTGTGTCCTGGTAGTGGTAATGGTGGTGTGAGATGCAGTCAAAGCTTGAAAACGGTCTCTGCCTCCCCGGAGCCAAACGTCCCTCGTGGCAGTAATCGCTCCCATGTAGCACAGCAGCACAATGATACACAGAAAACACAGTGACCACTGTTTTAAAAGTGAAAGAGAGAAAAAGAATGAGATGCCTGAAAGTCCTTAAAACCTCTGGGTGTTATTTTGTCACCATTAACCTTCAGAGCCATGGTCACTACCCCAGTGGTGTGTGTGTGTGCTTGTGCGTGCATACATGTAAAAGGCAAAAGTTTCCTGAAATCACATGTAAATAAGTGCAGAGACTTAAAAGTAAAAAAAAACAACATCTATGTTTCTTCATGATCTGTGTCCACACTCAGTTAAAGTACAAAACATGGCTGTTTGAGCTCATCTATCATAAGCTGTTGAATACACACTTCTGTTATAAATGAAACTCAGCAAAGACGCTTTACTGGTTAAAGCACAGTGTTGCATCAGCACATTTCCAAAGCCAGTGTGGACCAAGAAGCAGAGGATTAAATTTCTAATTACATGTATGTAGACATTTCTAGCAGTTTGAAGTGAAATACATAAAGAAGAAAAACTTGTGCATGTGTGTGTGTGTGTGTGTGTGTGTGTGTGTGTGTGTGTGTGTGTGTGTGTGTATGAGTGTGTGAGTGTGTGTCTGTGTGTGTGTGTGTGTGTGTGTGTGTGTGTCCTCTACTGTCGGGGCTGCTGAGAGCAGAGTCTCTGTTCCCCTGGTGGTTTTGTTCAAGCTCCAGGGGAGGTGATTGGTGGAAAGGATTTAATCATCCCCCTTCACTCCTGGTTATGGAGCGACATTCATCATACGGTACAGCCCCACAACTTCACCCTGGATTGTCCCGTAACACCAATGTGCAACTGTGCAACTTTGTACTGACTTGCAATGTTGAGGGCACACACACACACACACACACACACACACACACACACACACACACACACACACACACACACACACACACACACACACACACACACACACACACACACACACACCCCTATCATTTCCCAGCTGGCTCCTTCTCACTGAGCCACACTTCACGGTCCATTTATTATTAAATTTTAGCTTAATTACTCTCAAATGTCTGACCAGGTGGAGTCAAGGTTTCACTGCATGTGTCTGTGTTGTGGCTCAAAATAATAAAATAACTCAGATGTCAACATGACACTGTGGATGGTTTTTTTTTTCACCCAAAGTCCCACTGCATGAAATTATTGTGAAATTAGGCGATAAATAAGATAAGTTTGCCAACATGGTCAAGAAGCGTTTTTTTATTTCTTTCCCTTTATGACATAAACTCAAAGTAAAGTCCTAATTGTGTTGATGATCATTGCTTATGGAAGCTAGCCAGTGCTGGGTGCATGCTCATTTGTATTAATAGAGCGTGTAAGCTAAAGACTGAAGAAAAAGTGCTCCAATGTTGCTTAGCCATCACGTTAAAGTCATTTTAATAACTGTTGATTGTACTCCACAAGTCTGTTTGACTACTGGCTTTACCCTTCATCAACACTTCATCTTAATGTTACAACAATCTGTTCCTGAATATTTCAGTCATTGAAAAGTTTGTGTGCTCCAATAATGTCTCTTTTGTTTAAGTATTGGGGTTGACATGCTGTTGAGAATCAAGAGGCTAAGTGGTCTTTGCAATCCATTTCTCAAGTCCAAAATGTAATCTCTTCTTCTTTTGAATCATTTTTAGTTCCCAAAATTACACCAGTTTAAAATGTTTCATTAGGTTTTGTGTTACTGTCCTTGGAACCACACAACGACTTCAAACAGTGGCTGTAATAAATATACATGGTTTACTACAGGGAGTATTTCCTAAGGCATAACAACTGTAGATCAATACTTTGAGGGTGTCCATCACTCCCCATTTCCCCAGGATGATGAGATGGGAAAATGAGTTTTTAATGAGACATTAGCACAACCTCTGACCTTGGTAAGACCATATGGAGGATTTATTTTCTGCCCCAAGGGAGAGTGTTGCAGTTAAAGGCATGGCTTTAGTTATTCATTGCGGCTTTAATTATGCATGAATGTTCAATAGCAGTAAACAATCCCTGTATACTGTGAGAAAAACAGGTTCCCCGTGAAAGAATTTTTCACTTCTTAATGCAATTCTGAACCTTAGGGGTTCTTTATTAGTTAAACTTTAAACTGAGTGATTGGTGTAAAGTTGCAAAGGTCTGAAAATGCTTATAAAGTAGACAGTGATTGGAGGAGTTTGTCAAAGTAAGCTGCCACAATCATTTTGTACTGTTACTCGCTGTGTAATTTTCCCTCTCTGAGAAGATAGATAGATAGAGAGAGAGAGAAGAGGGGGGGGGGGGGGTGCAGAGGAGGGGGACAGAATTAAATTAAAATGAGGGGACACTTGGTTCAGATAACATAGTCTGATGGAGCAAGTTGACTGATGATGCACCGTTTCAAATTTTCTCCACGCGATTAACATCGCCAGAGGATTAATTCACTCTGCATTTAACGTGATTGATCATTTCAATAAATTAATGAAACAAATAATAAATATATTAGCAATGAATGAGGGATAAACCTTGCCAGAAAGGCAACCAGCCATGTTGCTGCAATGCATCACTTTCAAATTTATTATTTGCATTTTTCACACAACATGTAAGTACAGGATATGACACACACACACACACACACACACACACACACACACACACACACACACACACACACACACACACACACACTTGTCTTTCTATAGTTGTGAGGACATTCATTGGCGCAATGCATTTTCTAGCCCCTTACCCTAACCTTAACCATCAAAATTAAATGCCTAACCCCGACCTTTACCCTGAACCTAAATCTAACCCTCATCTAAAAATCAAGTCTTAACCATCAAAGAGGTCATTTTGCACTGTGAGGACCAGGCAAAATGACCAAAGTGTTGATGTTCTGCGAGGACCTGGTACTTGCACACACACACACACACACACACACACACACACACACACACACACACACACACACACACACACACACACACACACACACACACACAGGGAGCTGGGACCTCTCTTTACCTCTCGACTTCAGAGGCAATAAGTCGATAACATCTCTGCACTTGTGATTAGAACAGAGGACCAGGGATCACTCTCCTCTCATCCATAAGACAGCATGAAATATAGCAGTCAAAATGTCACACAATGTTTGTTGCAGCACCAATGAAGCTATCAGGTATTTGATAGGCTGAGTGATTGACTTATTGATTTTCTGAATGCCTCTGCCAGTCACTAAATTAACTCCCACTGAGTGCAGTACAGGATTGCCGAGGATCAGAGAGCTCATCCTGCCAGTGAAAAGTATCGGCAGGTCTCCTTTAGCATCTGGTTAGCTTCAGTGTTGATCTTCCTCCTACTGACATGAAAGTCCAGCTTCTCTCATCTAAACATCATCACAACATTATACAACCGCAAACTGATTTTTACAAATTAGTGAACAATGCACCCAAATGAAGATGAACATTTCCAGGTAAATGCCATTTTCAAAATGTATAACAATGGTGCATTGCTTCAGAAGCTACTGATTTTTTTTATATCTATAATATGCAAATAAGAAAGTGACAAATGTATTAAATCTCTGGTCATTTACATTCAAACTTTTCATTATTCACCATGGGACTGGTCAGTACTATCGCCAATCACACAGAATGTGAAGAAAATGTTGTTAGTTCTTATTTAATATAATTACGGTAGCTACATTTAGAAACACAGCTTCAAGTATAAATACATACAAAGAATTCAGGAAAGAAGCAGATTTCGTTATTAAAAAAAAACAAATAAGAACTGTGAAAAAGGTGAAATTCAAGATCAAACATGCAAAGTCTGTATGCTATGTGACCTTGAACATTTCTGTTGATTGTATACCTGTAGAGATGTTGGGACATACAGCTCAGTCTCATTGCTCCACTGCAGGCAGTGTGTGGTTATCTGGGACAAAGTGTGAATGAGGTGCAGCCACTGAGAGAAGTCTAGGTCAAGGGTAAAGTCTAAACGTTGACTTTGGAGGCATACCTGACCAATGTAAAGTCAAGTACATTAGATAAATTCTGTAGGCCTAACTAATAAACCAAACTAGTCATATTTTATTGATTCCCATGGGGATTTTTTTTGTCTCCCCACAAATAGGCCCATCAGTGGGCGGCCACAGTACCGCACTCTGGGGAGATGCTGGGGTTCAAGCTTCTCGCTCAGATACCCACAGAGGTGGCCTGTCTGCTGTGGGGATCGAACCTGTGAGAACCCGACCCCAAGCAGGCCTTTCTAATCTGTAGTACAGCACTGCCCAACGTTGTACTGAGGTCTAAAGGGTAATCATTAAAAATTTAAAACTGCCTCTGCTCTTTTCATCAGTCTCTAGAAAGGAAAGGTAGAAAAGCACGGGAGGCTCAGTTTTGATATTTTTGCCTGAAGTTTAATTTCCTCTCTTTTACATATTTTATCAAAGACCTTCTACCTCACTTCCTTAATCTCCTCCCTGCTACCTTCCTGCTGTCCTCCTCCTGCTATCCATCATGTGATCTGACTTTAATATGCTTTACGGAGGATTATATAAGCCATTCATCACACTGTGGCAAGGCCCACGACATTGCCATGCTGCACATTTCATAGACCAGTAAGCTTCAGCAGTAGCACGGCCCAGCTAGAGCTGCTAATGCCTCTATTTATTCCACCAGGCCAGCCTGGCACAATCCGTCACTCCAGGCCCCACTACACTGGCTCTATACCACACCTTTTATGGAGCAATGAGCACATATTTAGTAAACATCTCTCCTGCTAGCTGTTTTTTTTTTTTTTTTTTTTTTGCAAAAATAGATGGATGGGCAGAGCTATGCATATAGCAAGAAACAGATGCATAGTGGATGTAAATGTCGGAATACAGTGAATGTCAGAACACGCTCAATGGGCACTGAAAATGGAGAAGATGTAATCAAAAATGATCAGAAATTAGATGTCGTAAATTAAAATGATATTTGCTTTACAAAAATTTAAACATTCTTGGAGAGCTTCGGACTGTGGCAAATTCATTTCACATCATTTCACAATGCATTTCAAGATGGTATGTATTTTATTGTGAATGGGGATGCTGCTTTTCGCACAACAACGCAGCATCGAGTAAAGCAGTCTGCGGCGATCCGCAGACCTTGGCAGGCTCAGTAAGTCAGTGTGAAAGGGTCATTAGACTCTCTGGAACCACAGTTCTTAAAACTGAAAGAAAGCACATTTTCACAGCTTCTACTCTACTCGACTTCAACTAACACAAACCTTTCCTATTTCGAGATCGGACTTTATTTAAAATTGAAATATCTCTGTATTATTATTATTTTTAAGCTTATGACAGTGCTATTTCTTCAAACAAATAAATGTCTCTGTAACACCAGCGGTGAGCATCCCTATAGTCTGTCACTACAGAAGATGAGAAGATCACAGAGGCCAAACAGTACTGACCACAAGTGCTAAACAGAAGACTGTGGGGATTTATTATCATACGTACATTACTTTAAATTGACTAAAAATAATTTTAAAGCATGATTAGCCTGTTGGGGAGAGTAGTATCACGGATAAACTGTGAGCCTGACACCTGAATGATTTGACAGGGGTTGCAATAAACCCATACGAGCCACTGTATAAGTTAAAAGAAAAAGAACGCATCTCGAGTATTTAGCAGTGCTGACCTTGTGTAATCACAGGTGACCTAAGTCTGAAATCCACATGAGCATCTCTAATGTTTGATGATGGCTCATCATTTACTGAAGTGAGCAGATTGTACAGACTTGATGAACACACACAAATGTACAGGTGAACGTGACCTCTCTCAGTGAATGAACAGCTTAACTGCTGTTTGTACATCTCTTTGCCTGCACTGACATTATTCTCTGCACTGTGTGTTGACGGGACCATGCTTTGTCCTTGACTATCTCTGAAAAGTTAGATCTCTACTATTCCTCTACAGGCTTTGCAATTCTTGCATGCACTGATATTCCCTCCTTCACGCTCCATCTTCTGCTTCCGCTAACAAATCACCTTTCCTGTCCGTGTCTCTGACCCTGTAACTATTGATGAGAGGATGGAACTCTTTATTCATGACCTCATCTACCTGTCAGTTTGATGAATAAAGAAGAGCAAACCAACCTTTGTGTTTGGATACTCACTCATGCCCAAATCTAGAGGCGGGGACCGAAGTGAATGAGACACACATTGGGACTACCTGTGCCATCTGCAGCTGTGTAGCTGAGGGCTCTGTGGCCTGATCCAACTCTTCTTCCCCAGAAGGCTGCCCAAAGAGCTCATTTACATCGATAAGCAGTCTGTAATTTCCTTTATGTTAATGTAATCTCTTGACAAGTTAACATTGGTTTCCGCAACTTGCTGGCCTCTGTGACTGATAGGACATGGCAACAGTGTGGAAAGTTAATTTAACCAGGCCTCCATCATCATTAGAGTTATTGATAGGCCATGGAGAGCAGAGAGGGCAAGAAGACTTTCAAGTCGGTACCTGTAGCCCACCTTTGGCTTCAGCCTGAATCTGATTTACTTCCATAGATTAGCTGTCGCTGGAGGTGAGGTGATCTGTCCCATTGTCGGCGCACATGGCTTCTGGACAAAAGGGGGTACAAAGGAAAACACATGAGTCATACACCACTCAGTACTAAAAATGCGTCATTTTATTAGGATGAACTTTGACATGCTTCTTTTCTCTCTTCTCCCACACACCGCCTTTATCCTTTGAAAATACACGTTTTATCTATGATATACTGTGGAAAGGCTCTCACAAGCCTTACGCACAAGCTCTTTTTAAGTAAATGATAAATTTCTTTTATGCTGCCCTTAGTGTTGTCTGCTCTGTGTAGACATGATGGCAATGGCTAAGTTTGACCCTTCCTCCAGAGAACCTGTGAACCCCAGTATATCACTGCATTGAGGCAACCTGCATTCACAATCAGGCTCTGTCTTTCTCTATCTCTTCATCTGCCAAATTTCATACAGAGGTATACATGACGATTCAGGCCACTAAATCTTTCGACAAATCAGGCCTCTGAACAAGAACAGCACACAGCCGGCTGGAGGGAGAACAGAGACAGAGGCTGATCAATAGAAACAGCATTTGCTTCCATTGTTTTCGCCCCTCTCAGCAGATTCTCCATTCTCATGAAGAATCTGTTCCCTGCAATTAGAGGGGGCCTGCTGATGGTGTGTTGGGTGAGCAGGGGATTTGATTTAGAAAAAGAGGTTGGGTGGCTGAGGGGGGGAAAAGGTTTGAGAAGAGAATGGATGTGATAAAAGAATGGAAATAGTTGGAAAGTGGCCTATGAAAAAGATATGAAACTATGAAAAGACACAACATCTTTGGCTTTCAGGGTATCAACTCTTTTGTTAACCCTAACCTTCGAGTAGTAGATAATATCAATATTATCAATGATAAGCAATATCAAAATCAATGATAAGCATAGCGATAAGTATTTTCTGTATAGCACATTATGATTTTTATCTGTGAAAAGTGCTTTATGAATAAACTTTGCCAAGATATCAAGATAATTTTAGAATCACCAGATTTGTTGATCAGTTCCTCCATGTCATTTGATTTAATCCTTGTAAAATGCCTTACAACAATGCATTTAGAGCATTACTTCAATCAGGCACACTTCAGTTCAACTGAAAATCAAATGTGAAGTCACACCAGACAGATGGAGGAACGAAAAAAGCTAAAAGCATCAAGAGAATCGAAAACACAACGTCAGAAAGAGGAGTCTGTTTCATGACCTGGAGTGACCTGACTGTGCCCACACAGAGAGCGATCCAGCCTGAGTGAGTATTTATCAGCATCGGCGCATGCAGACACACAAAGCAGTGTCTGACATGTCCAATCGGTGAGAGCCATCATCCCACGTTTGTGCTGTAATGTTGGTCCTTGGAGTTCTGGCACGTCCGCTGCAGCCTGCTGGTCTCTGGACGTGCATGTTTGGGTGTGACGGGGGATGGTTAGTGCGCTCTCCCTGCCTATTACTGCTGAACAGGCACAACTGACCCTCCATAAATTTGATGCCTGTTTTGCCACTCATTTACAATGCTAAACAAGTACTTTCTGCCTGGATGTCAGTCTTTTTATCACATCCCTTCCTGTCTCGCTCTGTCTCTCCCTGTCCACACAGCTCTATCTACTTCTCCTTTTTTATTAAAGGTAAAGTGATTTCTTTCATAACACATGTCCAAGGTTTGATATCACTGTTTGATCTCGAGGGACTGGAGCGATATATGAAAATGAGATGAGGACATATTGACCGCTGACTTTATGAGAAGACAGCTCCTCAATATTAGATCCCAAATGTTGTTAGAGTTGCAATAACAAGCTTTATGAAAAGATGACAAGGATAACCTTTGAAACAGAAAATGTCATTTTAATGCGTAGCAATATCCCCAAACAAAAGATCCAAATATCTATTATTGAACTCTCCTCTTTTCAGGTTAGATAACGTACTCTGTGATCTTTGCCATATCATGCCTGAGCAACTTCCAAGACATTGTGATGGTTTCATTGATAAAATCTCTGAATGGAAATTATTTCAGCAAAGACAATTCTGCAGACGCTTAAAAGATAGGATCATTAATTATAAGATTAACATATTTCTCCATTCAAGCTGCCCAAATATAATGTGTACCTGTTAAGGGTCTGTTTGTGACATGCAGTACATGTGGACTTGTCTCGATATTACGTCAGTTGCCGTTCCTGACACTACCAGATTTAAACGCAGAACCACTACATTTAGAGGAAAGATTTAACCTGATGCACTACCATGAGTTATCAAATTTGTTATTTGTTTTTTTTTTTCAATCTGGTTTTAAGTTTTTGACAGGTAACACACAGAGCAGACAATATTTCCTGAACAGGGAACAAATTTAGGCCTTTCAAACATAACCCCCAAGCTGCTAGACCCAAATTAATTATTTCACGATCTACAGTAGTTGCAGGGTAAATGAGCAGAGATTACCTGGTACAAAACACCTTCTAATGCCAATATTATTCTAAGCTAATATCTATGCTAATATAAATAATTCTGACTTGAAAGTCACACGATGGATAGTATATGCTACCATCAACAGAGACATTGCTACTATAAAATGAGAGAAAAAATGCGAGCAATGTGGTGCTGATTTAAATACAGGTGGCCAGTGAGAGCCAGTGGAGAGACTTGAACAGCAGCGCTCTTTTATCTTGGTTGAAGACGCAGATATGCCGTTGAGCTTTGGATTATCTGCAGAGGTGGGGATGTCTATATCCAGGGAAAATTGCCCAAAAGAGGCTGCAGTGGGGAAGCTGTAAGATGAGTAGAGGGTGTAACAGGAACTACGCTGCTTGCTCAGGTCTGACCTGGTGTTATACAGGATAACTTGGCATGACCAGGCAATAGAAGCCCCATGAAACTTTAAGGTTAGCTGGTAATCATACACCTAACTCTTTGCCCCTAAAATGGTGTATGTTATCTCAAATATGGATTGAAATCATCTAATAATCTTTGATCCTTGTGGGCCGACGTCCTGCATGTATTAAGTCTCTCCCAGTTGAAGCACAGCTGAATTGCAATGAGAGCTCGTTACTGGGCTTTTTCCGAGCATGCTAACATAAGTTTGAGGTGTTCTGAAGCAGAAAAACATCTTGACACATGCAGGCCGCCAGCCCTTGTGCAATGCAGTTTGACACCTGTGGTCCAGAGGGATTAGAATTACTGGTCGCTGAATAATTGTGAACTGATATTAAGGCGGCTTTGTTGTTATCGGCTATGATGACATTTGTGCTGAGCTCAACAGCTTATCTAGATTAGAGCAATAGTTTAATTGCTGAGCACAATGGAGTTAAATCCAAATGGAACAGAAAATAAAATGATTTTTCAAGATCTGTTCTTGAGGCGTTTCTGTAAATGTTTTCCTTGCGTTGGCAGGGATGTCCTCCAGGTACTCAGGTGTTTTTCTTACAGTTCAAAAATGTACATGATGTTCTGTCTCTCTGTGTTTGACTGGTGACCTATCCAGGTACCCTATACCCGCCGGTGTCTTGCCTCTGCCTGCTTGGAGCCTTGATAACAGAGGAAAAACAAAAATACTTTTTCAATTTACTTTTACTGTTAAATAAAAATTAACCAGTTTGCTTTCTGATTCAAATGTTTTTCATGGATGTATAAACAACTTCTGTAAAAGAGTAGACGGATGAACAATATGAGCTCATTGCCTACTTCACTATGTGACTTTGGCATAATTTTCCGGTGGTTGTCATGGTTTTATGTCGTCGTACCCAGGTAGAGGCGCAGGCTGGAAGAAAAATAATAAAATGTGGAAAAGTCAAGAGATGCAGTTAATGTGAGAAAACGATTTATCTTTATCCTCCTCATATTCCGTGTTTACAGAAAGGATCCCTTGGGTCTCCTGTTTAAACAGTGCCAGAGGTGACTCTGACACATCTCTGTCCTGCAGAACTCCTCCCTGACCAGGACACCATCCCGACCTTTCTCCTGGACTGCAGTCCCACCTCCTGTAGGAGTGTGTGTGTGTGTGTGTGTGTGTGTGCGCTACTCCGTGCTTATGAATTGACATGTTGGCACAGTGTCCCACTGCACTTGGAATCTGGGTCAGAGTAAGCCTTACCCTCAAACACAAAAATGCAAACATACACAGAGCCAGACTTGATGACCTTCATCTCAGTTCCAGACTTCCTGTGCATGAGAGAGGTTGTAGCAGCCAGTGCTGAACTTCAGCTCAAGTAAGAACAATGTCATGTTGCATTAAGCACATCTGAAAACAGCTGATGCATAAAATTGTTTTTTTTTTTCCTTTGTTGCTCAGGAAAGTGACATCAATATTGTTTCTTTCCATCACAGAGCTGCTTGAAATTGTCACGATCACCCACAGGAAAATGAAGTACAACGTTTCATCTGTGTGGTTTAGCATTAACAGTACATCTATTAAAAGACATAATTAGATTGAGGAATGACTGGATGAAAGTACAGCGCTGGTTAAATCACCCTTAAGGAGAGAGGGTGTCAGGGGAGCTCAAGGACAGCATAGTTAATGGCGCATCAGACAGATAGAAGAGAATAGAATGGGAATACTTTATTAATCCCAGAGGGAAATCCTTTAGATGACAAAGAAAAAAGGAAATAGGGCGGATGTTGAATAAAAGGATGGCTGACAGGCAAGAAACACTTGAACGTGTTGGAAAATCTCCAGTTGTGATAAAGATGAATTGTAATGTGACCAACATGGCATAACGTAGTCTCAATCATAACTGCTGAGTCTGCTGTTTTAACGGAATCACTCTGAATATAGATCGATCGATCGATCGATAGATAGATATCCTTTAAGTAACTCATATTTTTTCTCTTTATGCCATCAATACTCGCTTGTTAGTCCTGCTGCAGCTGTCAACCTGGATCCCGGGCCATGTTGGGACACCAGCACTCAGCCGTCAAGTATGAGAGTGCATGTGGCACTTTTGTCCCACTTTGTTGACTTCTTTGACCTAGCACCAGTTCTAAGTGTGTATGCAGAAGTGTGTTTGTGAAATGCTCGTTGCATAGGACAGTAGTCCGTCCATGGCTTGCAAGCAGCCTGACTCTATATATATATATATATATATATATATATATATATATATATATATATATATATATATATATATATATATATATATATATATATATATATAAAAATACCTGTAAGTGTGTGAAGGGCTTTACTTGTTCTTTTTTAGTTTTGCTCTTCAGACAGTGATGTTTTGGATCTCTGTGAGGTTCAGACAAACAATACTCCAGCTGAACTCACAAAACTAACAACGATGAGCGAACAAAAACTGTTTGTGTAACATTGATACTATTTTTAAACATTGTGTACAGACCTTTATCAGGAAATATTGAGAAACCTGCAAACCTTTCATGGTCATTTAAAAAAGGCTGCGCACCCACACCCGTGAAATGTGGATAGGAGTGGAATACCCAGAAAAACAAATCAAAACAAAACAAATGCTCAGATTACAACATGCAAACCAAGCACCCCATGCCATGCTCAAAGTGGGGTCTTTTTCTTGGGAAGTGAGATTGCAAATGTCACACTGCTGTGCAGTGCTTGGTCTGAAGTGACTTCAGATTACAGGAGGCGGCTGTTATTGTAAATATCCATTACAGTTTCATAGTTTTCATTATTCATCCTACTGACATGGATTGCAGGACATTCATGTTCCTGTTCATAACTGTATATATGAATTTCCTTCCTTTCAGGGATCAAACGCTTCATTGTTACAAGTCATGATGCCACCTCAAGGTGAAACAGCACCGTTAGTTTAAGATATGTGTTTGGGCTGATTAAAGTATTCATGAGTGTCAAAATGTTATAGAAGTACTCACAAAAATACCAGACTGAGTTCTCGTTGGCGCTATAAGACTGTAGGATAATGATCACAGAGCTTGGGGGTCCAATCAATTTGAAATGACATATTCAATGTTAAGGCATGCATACAAACAAACAGCAGTCAGATGTTATCTCAAGTCTTTTTTGTCAGTCAGCAGGATCCTGCTGACCACTGTTTCCATTGGGGAATTCTTGGGGCGGTTCGGTTGAACACAGGCAAGGGGAGCAGTGTCTTCAGAGCTGCAGCGGTGCATACTGAGCAATGAAACCCCTTTGAAAGGAGCTGCAGGCTCAGCACAGTTCAGCAAAAGTCAGAATCTATCATCCAGGACAGCTCAGAAACGGCAGCGCTTCTGGTGTGTGTGGACAGACAGACGTACGGTGCTCATGCCGGCATATACAAAAGCTTATTTGTAAGCGGCCCTACCTTCTCACCCAGGGTTAGTGTCATAAATCCGCAGCAGAAGAGAGGAGACCTTTCTCGACGCATGCATCATATTCTGCTCTGCAACACTCCGGAGCTGTTTGACATCTGCTACAACCAACAACTCCTGGAAGTGATCCCACCACCATTCAACCGCACAACAGGCACAAAACATTCTGAAACGCTTAAAAAAAAAACAAAAAAAAAACATATGAAGCTATAAATATTTCTCTCTAGGAACAAGATGGGCCACTGATCGGCTATACATAATGTCTGATATCATGTAGGGAATCTGTGCCCTTTGCAATCTATGCACTGTATCGACAAAATACAGCAATTTTGAGTTTCAGCAATTTAAACTACAGTGTTTTGTCTGTTGGATCAAACCACACAGGTCAGGCTTTGTCCTGCCATTATCTTTTCCTTCTCTGAATGTCCCTTCCAGTCGTTCAGCCATCACAATCTCGCCATTGTCAATCTTCAAACCTGTACACTTCTCTGCTTTTAATACACAAACTTTCAGGACAAAGCGTTTACTTGCTGTATTACCCGTCTAACAGGTATGAAAAATACAGCATTACATAGATTCTCCTAAGAAAACACTGCTTTTGTCCCTCGATTTTTTCAAAGATCGTGAAAATAAAGGTAAGATTTATTTGCTCACACGGGCCAAATCTTTTTCAAAGATGTTCAGGATGAGCATAGATAAATTGAACGGCTATCATTTACAAGTGTCAACCTTCACTGTAGCTGCATTTCCTTTAAAGGAGTTCTGTGTCGCTGAAGCTACGGCAAGTCTTCTGATGTGTGCAGCAATAACATGGCACACTGAACACAAATAGTGACTGATAACCCTTCACAACACTGAAGGTCAAACAATACAAAATGCTGCATGGAACTGCATGGTGAAACAAACTGATAATGTTAAAACTTAAAGATGACAGTTGACCGAGGTAATGTCAAGTCTGAGTGCAATTTGGCCTTGATGACAGATAATTGAAGACGTAACCATTTATACTCCTGTGCAGCACACACCAACAATGAAATCCATCCCAATGATGCGTTTCACCCAGGTTGATTTGGTTTTAACCTCAAACAGGTTTACATAGAAAGCTAATTTCCACTCAAAAGAAATGAGTGCTCCAAGTCTGCTCTGGAAATATAACTGTAAAAATCACTCAGAAGCTGCATTTTCCCCAAAGGAAATATTATAGCTCACCGTGAAATCCCATTTGGGGATTTAATTAAAAAAATAATTAGCTACTGCCCTAGAAGAAATCAAAAGAAATCTGAAGTTGAGCTTAACCATTTGCAGGGTAGAAGATACAAAATCTTTAAAAGAAGTTTGCTTTCAAAAGTGTTTGTTAATGCGAAAGCAGCATTAATCTTTATTTTCAATAATAAATATAAACTTTGTTACAGTTTCAAAATTACACTGACTGATTATCATACAAATAAGGGTAACGATCCTTGCAGAAAAAAGGTGGGAGAACACCGATTGGCACCGATACCATCAGTCACTGAGATATCAACACCGAAGAGAGGAGAGGAAGAGAAAGACGACTGATCACCCTGGCTGGGGAGAGGGGGCAGTTTTCAGAAACTGCCACCATCTTATAACTTGGGATTGCAGTTACTAAACTACTCCCAATCCATTGTCTTGAATTTATGAAAATACATTTAAACGAGGAAAGCTGAACGCACTGGACAGAATTAAACCTGAAAGGTCATTAAGAAGATAGTCTCAGTGAACGTTTTTTGGTACTCTACTGCCCCCCTGTGTAAGCAAGAGGGACTGCCAGGAACAACTGAAGAATTCAACATCATTTTACACTTCAGATAAAAGGGACGTAAAGAAAAAAAAAACAAAAAGTAGAAATCAAAGCACCAAGTGTTGTCCAACATGAATCTACAGAGGTTTCGCGGTGACATAAGCTTGAGCTTCATCTTTCCCGTCTTCCTCTTCCCCGTCCTTACAGCCAGCTCCAGGTACAGTATGTCCCCTCCCTGAATGAGTGCGTTCTGTGCTTATCACAAAGAGTCTTAAAGGATCTGCTCAGTGCTCGAGGCAGAGATGTCAAGAAGTCTCCAGGCCGCGTATGGGTTGAGCTCCTCCTGGTCTCGACAAAGAGCCCACACATACATCATCCTCAGCACTTTTTCCTGCGACAGACACAAATAAACCCACTGTAAATGTGCAAGTAAGTCAAAAAATAACTAAAAATGATATTTATTATCTTAGACAAGTACAAACATTTATAAATGGTTGTGTCAGTCTGATCAAAGCCATGTTGGGCTATACATTTACGTGTGTCCACAGACATACGCTCGTCACAAGCCTTCCTTGACAGAGCAACATGGCTGATTTGTAGCTCATAATAAAGATTTCTGGAACTCTAAATCAAGAAAATCATTGCTCGAATCTTTTATACACATTCATATAAATAAATGACAAAAGAATTGCATTATACCTATAACAACAAACCGAGAAAGATTAGTCTGAACACAGTGTGACGATCAGCTCAATGATGGATTCAAAGCCGTTTTGACTGTGGTTTGTGTTTTTGTTTGTGTGATTAACTCACCGGGTCTCCTTCCACCACGTCTCCTTTGGTGTTTCGGATCACCATCACTAACTGAGCCTGAAATGTGATGATCAACACAGGGCCCTGGTCCATCATCTTACCCATGGCCAGCTGAAGGGAAGAAAAAAAAAATGCATCAACACTTGAGTGACCCATCAACTGATTCATTTATTTAATTTTGCTTCAATTTTAGACTAAAGGCAAAAGGGATTCCCCTCAATTTTACAAATCTTTATTTTTTCCTAACACAGACTTGAGGTTTTCAAAGTATTTTAATTAAATCTAATACATTTTTAAAAAGTACTTTGATGGATGTTTAATTGACACAAACAGTTGTAGTGAGTAGCAACGATACAAAATCCTTATTCCGAATCATTCTGACAATGCGAATATACCTTCAGGTCTGAAAAAACAAATAATTTCAAGAAACAACCAAGAAACCTGTTGAAGTGCAAAATAGTTTAAAAAATATATCTAGAGACATAAAATCATGGTGAAACGATGTCCGTTTAAAATTTAGACTGACACAAAATATTTTCATAATTTGCTTCAGATTTAATTAAGAAATGGATGCTTTATATGCAAATACAAATTGTAAATACTCTCAATTTGCAAACCACTGTGAGTTTAAGCCCAAGACACTTTAAAGAGTTCAATACTCTTGACAGCTTGGTGTTCATTATAGAGTCGCCTCTCTTACGTCAATATTGTCGATGTCCAGGATCTTCGAGTGGAACTGAAGCCCCATGGCTTTGGCTTGTTGAATTGGATGTGCCAGCTGGCTGTATGTCTAGAAACAACAATAATGGAGAAACAAACCCAAGATAAAATGACTGATGCTCGTCTGAACGAGGAGTATCAGTCTGAAGCCATCACATCCTTGACTCTCACTTAAGGCAGCGCAGTGTTGTGAAACCACACGACCGAGTTTAGATATATGGGTCAACACAATTTGTGCATTTGACACAAGATTTTTTTTTTAATCTATTCTCACATATTTTTTTCTTTTAATCAATTTAATGCTAGCTGAAGTTGCCAGAAGTTTACCCATTTCTGTAGCAATGATAAATTCTAATCTTTTATTTTCAATCAATTCAGAGTGAAAGCATGAGAAAAACCATACCGCTTCATAACACCAGTCCTTCAGAACCTCCAGTTCCCCTCTGATCATCGCCTGTTCGATACCAAAATAAAAAAGACATTTTCAATCACAACATTTTCAAGGACATACCCAATCACATCCATTCAATCTTTGTATTTTTTTTTTTTTTTGATCGTTATTGATTTGGTTTCATTGACAAAGGTTAGCTAACAACTCTAATTACATTCACACTGAACTTAATGTTTTAGAGAAAGACAACATGTATGGACATCGACTCTCATTTACGTCTAAAGAGGAGCTATGTTACAGTTAAACATACCTCCAGTATATTGGGGATGATATCTCGTTCACACTGCTTGAGAAATGAATCTTTGTCAAATGAAGGATCCACTTTTAAAATCTCTGTTAATACCTCAGACATCTCAGTCTTTGAAAACAGTCCACCTGTGTGCACATGTGCCCAAAACACATGAGTAAAAGAAGCAGAAACACAAATAATTGTGAAATTAACAAAAATGTTGACAAAGCCTTCAGACATTTTTGATGTTAACAGAAAGGGAGTTTTGAATGACAAAACAATGTATCTGGTCAATGAACTTAAAAATGGAAAGCCAAAAAAGTGTAATGAGTCCAAAAACAAGCAATTTAAAACCACGAAATGAGATCAAGTGAGCGATCAAAAGTGGGAATGTTGAAGCTCACTTCTGGACTGAGAAAAATACCTCTACCTCGACCTTTGAAATCACATTTATTAAAACACGTATCTACTCATCACCACTGCTGTCCTACACCATAACATGATTTATGAAATCAGGAAATTTCCAACGTAGGGTGAAAGTGTGTGCCTGTGTGCAATATCCATGTTCAAGTAAAAACAAATGCAATAAATTTAATACAGATGAAATGAACTGCAAGACTGATGAATCCTGCAGTGATAACAGCTGCAGAGACAAAGTATAGTTCTGACTTTCAGGGAACTTTATAGCCAACGAATCAAATGGAATACAGGGAATCCAGCACTGAACCAAAATTTAAGATGAAAATGAAGCAGACAGGGTGCAGCAAGACTGAGTCTAGACTTCATGTTAAATGAGAAGTGACTGCTTAGCTGTAATTACAATTTAATTAAAAAGGCGCCTTGCTACCTTTTTTTCCCTAATTCAAATTTTGGTGGTGTAAATGTTCTCTTAATTCTGAAGAACCCCAAGGTAACATTTACTCAGTTTCTAATAAAACTTCTCTCGGGTAGATCAATGCAGACAGTTGAAAGCAGAGAACTCTCACCTATAAGGTCAGTCATCTTGTCGGTGACGGCACGAGACGCTCTGATGAAGGCGTTGTCGCTCTCGTCATATTTCATCTTCATCTCAAAAAACCCTGCAGTTAAAACGAGAGTGAGTCAGACCGTCTATCCATACATGAATGTTTCACCACACATGTAGATGAATGGCAGAAAGCTGCTACGTTCTCTCGGGTCAGCTAATGATTGGCTTCTCAGAAATGCAACACTTTTCCTGTGAAAACGCGAGTTCCCACAGGACCTGTTGTTACAGTGAGAAATGACATGCCTCAACACTGGCACTCAGAAAAAAGCAAGAGTGATTAATGAATCAAGAGTGTGACTCCAGTGTGAGCTGAAAAATATAAGCAGTTATGTGTCTGTATTTAACCGAGGTTGCAAAAATGTAAAACTCTGTTTAAAATCTGCAATAAGTACAAGTTAATGATCTACGCAATAAGAAACATAACAATAACAATATCAATATCTAACAATGACAATGCAGATGAGACTTGCACACTTGCAAATTTTTCCTGCAACAACTAAATCCTCAGCATAGCACGGGAATGAACTGGGTTATTTGGTTCAGTGTTGCTGAAAAGAGGCTTTATGTATTTCTAACACTTTCAAAACAGGTGTGAGGTGGTCCCCCACTCTCCCCAGAGACATCAAAGAGGGAAATTCCCCTTTTCCAGATTTTTCCTCCCTCTCCATTCTATGAGAATCCCTGCTGGAATTCATCCCACTCTCAGTTTCACTGAAGTGACTAAAAGCATTATTGAAGTCACAGAAGTTCTCTGCTGTAGATCAAAGGTTTAATTGGCAGGTGATGAACTGGTCTCACCACCCAATCTTATGTTAAAAAAACAAAAAAGCACTTTGTCCTAACTACAACCAGGGTTATCTTCAACTTTAAAACATTATTATTCATTGATACTGTCCCCTAACCACGACTTGGTGATGTAAATATATAAGCTCTCTGCTGTAAACCTAATATCATCAATCAGCAATGTGCCACATTAACTACCAGCAAGCGTTAATTACTAGAGCCTAATAAAGTGGGTGTCAGTTACTGAGTAAAATGTTCATCACTCAAGCCCAGAAACAACACATGAGCATTTGATAACTTAGATAAGTTTGATAAAATCTATTTGTCACCCTTAACTTTTAAAAAGTTAATGACAGCAGTGTTCATCACAGTGAAATCAAATCTTATTTGATTTCTATCATCTATCAACATATGCTTATACTGGGGGGGGCACATAACTCTCAGATGAATGCCAGAGATGGCGTTTGACCTAATAAATACAGCCTCCAATGCTGTCCTCCTCAGTGTCTCCTTCACTGTCCTCTACTCCAGCATGACAAACTGTGTGTGCCGTGAGGACATTCATCATCTGAGGCAACTGTTCACCTTTCACAACAAGTTCATTCAATAACCAACAATATTGTCATCTTTAAAATGTTTCCCATATCAAGCAGTCTGGTCATAAAACACTGAAAACATTCTGTGCTGCGGGTCAGGATGGGTAGCAGCCTCTCACATCAACATGAAGACCAATTGACGGTATGAAACTTGCTCAGTTTGACATTCAAAACACCTTTTTTTACAGTTTCTTCTGCACAGGAGCATTTTTTGCTTCATGTTTTTACAAAAAAATAAGTGCAGCAGTTTGACCACAGAGAGATTGAAGGCAGTGAGGAAGGTTTTGATCAGCTGACAGTTTATATATGGGATTGGCTAGAGAGCCACGCTACCCATAACAGCACTGAGCGGTATAAGAGATGGGTGGATGGAGAGATTATAGCCTGTTTAGAGAGATATCTTCATTGTCGTGAGATTAGGTGCCAGGTGTTTACCTCTGCTCCACCAGGTGTTTACTCCGCCAGATGCTTAGCGAGCAGCAACTGAGCAGTATGAGGATGGATCTTCCAGAAAGTAAGAAAAGACTGGCTTCTAGCGCTGCCACAACTCCAGCACAGACCCCATCAGGCAAAACAAACTTAAATTTTACTCGAGCGCTACTAAAAGAGCGAGGAAGGAGTTCCCTCTTCCGTGCACGTACATGGACGCAAGCCAGACACGAGCGTTTCACTAAGCTTCAGTTACGCCCAAGGCCTAAAGGGCCTTGTTTCGCATAAAACGTGCAAACTCCTTAATGTACCTTTAAACTCAAGCAATCCCTATTAGGAGACCTGCTGCAACTTTTCAAAAACAAAATGCAGAGATGATATACTTAAGATATCAATCGCTTACTGTTGAAGACCACATTGTTGTCTTTGAAATCCTTCCACTGTTGGTACCATTTGGAGTCTTTGTGGAGTACAACGCCCATAGCTTCCCTGAAGAAAAACCGTAAGTCAAAATTAAAGCTGAATTAGAGATGATAATCACAATTATTCAGGTTTACATCTAAAAAAAAAATTAAAAAAAATACAGCCACATTACAGAATAGCCACTCAGCAGTTTTTCTTACTATAAAAACTCCCAAACAAAACAAAAGTGTCCTTTTTTCTCAAGTTTGAGATTCTTTCACAGGTCCCTTATACTGGATCTGAAGGGCCACAGTCCTGAGTGTGTGTTTGTTTGTTTGTTTTTATTAGTTAACCTTTATTTACACAGTAGGGCCCCATTGAGACCCAGGGTCTCATTTTCAAGAGGGATCTGTCGGTAGCAGCAAACACAGAGTTACAAATATCTCTGTGCTCCATTAAACCCAGTTATAGAGATCTCTCGTGGCTTTTTAGATTAAAGAGTATCAAAGCAGGTAAGCATTGAACATGTGCATGATTGCAGCTCTTCCATACCAGGATTTACTACTGCTGCCTTTCTAACAAAGTAATAATGAAATCAGGAAGGTGATTCTGAGTTCAGCTCTGTGATCAATTTCTTATGTTGATATTAAAACGTATAAGGCCATACTGGACCAAGAGAAGGGTACCAGTTATTTCTGAATCTCAAAGCATTTTTTTCCTCCCTCTCAGTATCTGCTCAGGCAAAGGGCACTCACGTACTCGTTGGCTTCAAAGACCTTGCTGTCCTCCGCTGATCCCTTCGAGGAGAATTCACTCCTTTTCCGCAGTCTGGCTGGAGGCCGATACGGACCCGTATGGCCCAGGTCACCGATCTCTTTCTTTACACTTTCCATGCCCTGAAAACAGGATTCAAAAGTAGTGGAAAAGAGACAAGGAGACAGTTTGAAAAATCTTATTTCATCATTGCAGGGCTTCTTTTAGTCAGTGTAATATATTAAATAACACCTGCGGCCTACAATGAGGAAACATGACTGTATACCCCAAACATGACTTCTGATCTTTTTTTTTTTTTTAACATGTATGAATCATTCCATTTTCACAAAAGCCAAGCCAAATATGTGCTAATGAATGTTAAGCGAATGTTTACCTGCGATATTGCTTTGAAAGCGCCGGTCTTCCCCAACTTCTCTCCACTCTTTGAGACACTTTCTGCAGAGGTCTTTGCAGTTTTGGCTGCTTCCTCCATTCCTTCTTTGATTTTCTTCCCGATATCTGTACGGCTGACTTCTTCTAAGCCCTGTTCATATAAAATAACAAGCCTACACATTTGAAATGTGGACTTACAAGACAACCGTATGACAAAAAAAAAAAAAAAAGAAAAGAAAAGACATTTAATCTTATCTGGCTAACAGATACAACAAATCATACTGACCTCTTTAACAGTCTCAGAGATGTCACCCAACTTCTTCTTGAAAATCTCAGAAGTCTTTGTTGTTTCAGACTCTATAGTTTTCTAGGAAAAAAGAAAATGAGGGCCTCAGACATTAAGACAAACTTAGATATTTACTTAAAAGTACGCATTTTATGCACTTACATATTTTCTCCGGGCTTGTTGAAGAGCATCGGACTCCTCAAGTTTTTTGGCTTCTTCTCGGAACTTCTTGATGTTTTCTTTCATTTCCTTGTTCTTGTTCAGCTCCTGCTTGATGTTGTCCAAAAATTCCCCCAAGAAACCTTTTCTGCCGCTACCTCTTTCCCCTGACAAATACCTTACCTGTAGAAGAGGTGAAGGGGAAACCTGGATGGCATAGAACAAAAACACCAAGTATGGATAACTGGCATTGAGAATAAATCAGACTTAAGTAACATGTCGCAATTCAACTTATGTTGTAAAGACAATGTAGCATGAAAGAGGGTTCAGGTCAGTTGTTTGTGTTCCCTGTATGCATGCATGCATGCATGTATGTATGCATTTCTGAAAGTGCAGTGCATTATTCCCAGTAGAAATACATGACTATATAAACTCAAGCGTTCTTAAACCAAATTGCACATCCTGCAATATGCAACTGCAGTATATCCAGAGAGATATAACGAGACACATTTGATCTCTGGTGCTGGTACCTGTGCCATGCTTGTGAGTAGCCAATGTGTCCTCCTGTACGCATTGGGTCTGTTGGGAAGCAGCAGGTAGGAGGAAGGGAATGATGTCAGACTCCTTCTCATACATATCTGGAGAAGAGAATGAAGAGTGAGACAAAAAAAAACAACAACAACACCATAAACATAAGCGTATGTGTGAGTGTTGTGGAGCTCTCTGTAAGTCTCTGTACGTCAATTAAGGGCCTCCACACACTACAGGATAATCGGGCCGAATTTTGCCCCGATCCTCTCCTCCCGATCGAGGCCGACAGGGTCCGATTGTCGGGAGTATGCAAATGAGTTCGGGTCCGATCTTCGTGTAGTGTGCGGTGTGTTCCGAGAGATTTTTTCCGGTCGGAGCCTCTCGGGAGGCATCGGAAGGGGAGATCGGAGATAATGAACATGTTCAATATTTCCGATCGCAAATCTTGTAGTGTGTGGTGCGCTCCGAGAGGCGCCGATCAGCTCTGAGTAGAGCTGTCCACACCCTCGAAATAAAGCTCTCTGATTGGATGAACAGCTCCGTCTCACCAAGGTGCCGCTGATTAAAAACATCCACTCACAGCTGTCAGAGCTGGATGATGAATATATGTCTGTGAAATATATTCACTATATGACAGTGAAACAGAAAAGCCAGAGCTCTAAACTCAGCCGTGCAGAAAGTGATGGTTAATCCTGTCGCTCCTGGATGAACTGGATCCTCCATTCAGACCCAAACTCCGATCTAATATCTGCATCTCCGCCAGTCCTGCAATAATCCCAATGTTTTAATTAATCTCCGTTATTAACCATCACGGAAGAATGGGGAAGAAAAAAATAATAATAAAAGAAAAAAAAACTTTCCACTGATTCCGTGCCCTCAGAGACAGAGCGGACTATAATGAAACTTTCCTAATCAACGTATTTTTACTCTGATTTAAACTATCAAATCTGTGGACATAAAGAATGATTTAAGATATTTGATGATTTAAAAAAGATTTAAAAAAGTAGCTTTTATTTGACACGGTCTGCTAATAACTTTATTCTACTGCTGCACTCGGGACTCAAAAGTAAAAAAAAACAAAAACAAAACACACAAACAGATTAGCTAATAAGCTGAATTATTATTAAATGTAAATTATAATAAAATGATCTGAAACTATGTTTCCCTCTTCTGTACTGGAACATTTAAATTTTCTAACAAGGTGCTGACAGTCCGTGCTCCGTGCGCACGGCGGGTGGGGGTCTGCACTGAAGGAGCGATACCAATGTGAATGAATGAACTGAGGGAACGAATGAGTTCTCCACTTATTATTGAAAGTGGAGATGAATGTAAAAACAGCAATGAAGGGAAACAGCACAAAGTCACGTCGGACGACGTGAGATTTGGAGGAGTGAGGAGCCGATTCTCGGCTGAAGAATCTGCTAGTGTGTGTTCTGCTCCAGAGTGACACCACATACTAGACGACCAGGAGAGGAAGATTGGTTACGATCTGTCCTCTGCTGTCTTGTAGTGTGTGGTGTCTGAATCGGGGAAGATTGAAAAAATCCTGTAGTGTGTGGCCGGCTTAAGGGGTACTATCAGGATGACCACTGTCACACATTATACTGCTGCTGTTGCCTTAAATGTCCTTGTTCAATTAGAATAGGTATTTAAACAGTCCTCGTCCCGCTGTTCACATTTTGACATCATGAGGCAGAGACAACACTAAAAACTAATCCCCAGTACTTTGCCATTGTGAGGTTTCAGTCAGGATGTTCACAGATGGAAGAGGCCACTGAGCTGAGTATGTCAGAATGCAGCAGGTTGAACAGACAGAGAGACTGGAAGAGTCACAGAAAAGTATAGAAGTAGACGTCCTCACGTTACATCCAACACTGATGACCGCTTCATTGAAATTTGCTTTGTATAACAGAATGGTGAAGGCCACTCAACTCCAGGCACATTTAAAGGAGGTGACAGGCACCAAGCGTCACATCAGGCCTTTGGAAAACAGTTTTCACCCATGTGGTCCACGTGAAAGATGACCTGTAAGAGTACCTGACCGCTCCACCAGGCACAGGCATCATTGTCTGGCATGGGCCAGGAAGTATTTACTTGAGGGACCAGTAGGCTTCAGTTCTGTTGTCTGATGAAAGAACATTCACTCCAAGTAGAAATGATGGCTGCCAGCAATGTGAGAGATATCAAGGAGCCCACTATGCATCAGCCACTGTAGTCACCAGACGAGCCTGTGACGACCATGGTGCTACAGCGTGGACAGGTGTCCAGACAATACAGAACTGTCCTATGCTTTGGAATGGGGCAGTGAAAAGTCCATGCTACCTCAATAACTCTGCATGGGCGGCACAGGCCTAAGTTCACCTTTATAGTCGATAATGCAGCTCATCAAGGTGGTGTCATTAGGGAACGGCTGCTGGAGACTGGGGGACCTTAAACTCAGTGGTCTACACTTTCTCCAAACCTGAATCCCTTTAAAAAAAAAAAAAAAAAACTCTGGGTGCAAAGGTTCACTGGCCTGAGGGCCATTCGTCAAAAAGGTGGGATAGCCATGCCTCAGCAGAACCCTCCACTAGTGGACAGCTTTTCAGTTTTAGTCAGGCTGTAAAACTTAGGCTCAATCGAGGAGATATGATCTTTTGATCAACGGTTTTCTCCACGCGGTCTGAATTTAATAGTCTAATCAGAATTTGCAGGGAGAAGACTGACAAACCCATGCAGGTCAAACACACGGAGTTACACCCCAACCTGTGACACGCTTCACGAGGTACTTGGAGAACAATAAAATCACGAGAATGGCACATTACAGTCGCAAGAGCACTTTTTCTTACCAACAGGTATCATTAGCAAAGCTGCTCAATTACTATAAATCCACTAGCAAAGCTAAAGATACTGGAAAACGGAAACCTAAGGAGTTCGTGTCTTTATTATGACTGTTCGAGACGCAGACGTCCAAACAAACACCGGCTGCATGTGTTCACACTCGGAGCTAATTCTGGGAGCTAACGCTACTTTTACAAAACACGCAGAAAAAAGACCGGATTTGTAAGGCTGGCTGTTGAACGGACGGATCCTTAAAACCCCTCTCTTGATATTTAAATGTGTTCACAAGTTTAAACTTAAAAAAAAAAGACGAGTCCAAACACTCACTTGATAACACTGACACACGGGAGTCGCCATCTTGAATGCGGTGCCTATGACCTTCTTCCGGTGGTGACCTTTCACGTCCACGTAGGGTGGGCGGTCCTAAGTGCTCATAGATTAACCTCGTGAGCTGGTGAGATGTGCTCCTCCCAAGAAACACCTCCATAGTGACCCAGACACACGAGATTCACCAAATAACACAAAGAAGCTTGAGTTTCGATGAGGTACCAGAATAAACCCTACACAGGCACAGGAAGAACATGCAGCCTCTCCCCGGGGGAAGAAATCAAGAAATGGCCAATTTTATTGGAGTTAATTACCTTTCAGAAAAAGGCAGGGTACATTCTGATCAAAGTATCAGTTCATTATGCTAATGTATCAAACAGACAGATACGTTTTTACATGAAAGCCCCTGACACAAAGTCCCCAGGAAACAATTCAAACTAGTTCTTCATACGAGATCAAAATTATCCTTTTTCTTTCATTTCTTTTTCCCACATTAATCTATACTATTTCTAGGATGTAGTGAGTAGCTCCATTAAGACAGTCTGGAGAGCTGATGGGGATCAAGGGACTTGCTCATGGGTTTTCTCACAACAGTGTTGACCTGACCGCTGTAGAAATCAAACCTGCAAACTCCTGATGACAAGTCTCTCTCTAGCGTGTAGGTCATAACTGCCCCACATAGTATGTAAGTTACAGTTCTTGAGGTACACATAATAATTTGATATTAGAGTGTAATCTGATAACTTCTTTAAGACATGGCTTCACGGGGACTATCAGTGCAGTCTTGGTTACATTAGCATCAAAGACCATTTCTGTAGGTTAGTCAGTGAACTGCTGGCTGTCAGACTTTGCTCATACTATCTTTCCTTTCAAATCTCACACGCTACTGTAGTTGCATTTTGTTCCTCTTTCTGCTGACATGACCCTGGCATGCTTTGTTAGCCACACTGTATGCATCATTCTTCAGCCTGAACATACTTGTAGGGTACCATTTTCAGGTGACTTCAGCCGTGTCCTGAACCTCATCCAGTGTGTGACAGCTAAAACTATATTGGGGGAAAATTCAGGCTTTACTGTACGCTGGTGTGAAGGATACCTACAGGTCAACCCTCTCTTCCACTGACTTCTGTCTGCTTTTTGTCTTATATCTATCTTATCCCTTTTTTTCTTTCTATCCTTTAAACTTAACCACAACACCAGAAAGTCATCAACTCTGAGCCATCCTGGTTCTGCAAAAGCTTCCTCCTGTTTTTCTTTCCACCATCACCTATGCTTGCTCAAGTGGAATAATTAAAAATAATACAAACTTCTGCAGGGCTACTTTCAGGTAACTGACTGGGATGTAGTCACAGGAAAAGGACACAAAGGACCAATTGGGTAGAAAATATAGGCAAGGATAAAATGAGTGCAATAAGATTTTAAAATAGAAGTTAAACTTAAATATGCAATATACCCCTGGCAATGTGCAATAGTGTAGATTTAGAAAAACTTGATGTCCTTGGTTACATAATATGCATAGGACCTCACAGGTAATCAGTGAGACTTCCAGCAGCAGAGGGATTGGGAAGAACCTCAGCCTTGAGCCGACATTGACAGATCAAAAAGCAACGTCGCTATGTACACTTGGCCGCCACAAGCCAGTTATCCCTGTGGTCACTTTTCTGACACCTCCTGCTTAAATACCTGAACAGAAGTGGTGGGTGGAGTTGGTGGCCATGGTGCCAGCTTTCAGCGCGAGTCGGGTGCCGTGCAGGTCTATGAGGGAGGGCAGAGGGGTACAAATATCTACCCTAAATGCTGAGATCAATATAATACCTGCTTAAACAAGAAAATACATTTTGTAGCTTCTGGTGCCAGTATAACTTTTATCGCAACATTAAAAAACATATACTCTTCACTTAACAGTGAAACTTTGATTCAAACTTGCAGTGTTAAACGCCTCGTGAGCTGCTGATTTATAGCTATACCTGAGCTCATATGAAAAAGCACAAAAAGTAAACTCAGAAATATTCAGCTTTATTATCAAATCAAATTACTGATCAAAGGCAATCAACGTTCAGACAAGTCTAAAAAAACATTTGGTCACTAAACTGTGAGGTTTCAGAAGACATTTCCAACATGTTCACTGTAACAAATTGTTGACTGATAACATTTTCACAGTGACAAATATCTAAATAACCAAATAAAGTAAAGAACACTTCAGACGACGCCAAATGGTTGGTGGTGGGGATTAAAAACGCCTGATCTGAAAAGGAAGTTATGCATTCCTATCAATTCTAACATCAATCTCTCTTCCATTCAGCCGGTAGCCATTCATGGTACGACAGGCGAACTCAGCAGTTTCGGGGTTGTCGAAGCGGACCACACCACAGCCCTTGGACTTGCCATTCTCCATCTTAATATCAGCATACTGGACCATACCTTCAGAGGAGAGAATAATGTCAAGTGTTAATCTGTGTTGTCAGTAAGATCACGAGGGTTGATTGTGATAAGCTTGGCAATAGTTACCACATGTGTTAAAGGTATCCTTCAGCATCTTCCAGGTGAAGTCAAATGGCAACTACACAAATACAAAAAGCAGCGATAGGTTAGAATCATGTGATAAAATGGTTTTTTTTTTCAAGTTCATAAAGCTTCACTTAGCATGAGCACTTACGTTTCTGACAAAAATCTGGCATCCTTTCCTCACATTGCCTCCACCAATCCCAGGCCCTCCAGGTCCAGCTCCTCCAAATGAATTTCCACCGAAGCTTCGATCCAAGTCACCGGAACGGTCAAACTGACCACCAACGCTTCCTGAGCCCATCCGGTCCATGCCAGAGCTCATTCGATCGAGTCCACCAGAGGGGAAGCGGTCAAGTCCTCCAGTGGAGCCCATACGGTCAAAACTGCTGCCCATTCTGTCAAGCCCAGTGTTGCCCATGCGATCCATACCCACTGGCGAACCATAGTCCATGCTGGAACCCATGCGATCCATAGAAGATGGAGTTAGACGATCAAAGCCAGCTGGGCCAAGGCAGTCCATGCTGGAGCTCATACGATCCAGGCCGGGTCCAAGCCTGTCCATACTGGGACCCAGCCTGTCCATGCCCGAGCCCATCCGGTCGAACCCAGAGCCAAGCCTGTCCAGATCAGACACTCGATCCATCCTGTCCATGCCCATCCGGTCCATCCCTCCCATGCGTTCCATGCTTCCTCCCAGGCGGTCCATTCCCGAGCTCATCCGGTCCATACCCAGGGAATTTCCTATAAAAACGATTTAACAAAAAGAAAATAAATAGGTGATTCAACTTAAATATCACAGGGGCTTTCAAACAAATTCAAGTCTATACTAACCCATTCCTCTTTCAAAGGAGTCTCCGAAATTATTGCGAGACATGTCATTTCGCCCAAATTCCCTGTCAAAACCACCACCAATCCCACGATCCATGTCTGACAAGGCAAGAGATGAAACCATCAGAAACACCGAGCAAACTTGAAAGTACTCCATTCTCGCTTTGGAGCCCAAAGCATGTGTCAACACACTCTTACCATTCATTCTGCCCATCCCAGAAGATCCGAAACGATCCATGTTGTTCATTCCACCAAAGTTGTCCATTCCTTGAAGCACACATGAAACAGTACTTGGTGTGACCCCCACAAAAGATAAAAAAAAAATATTGCATGTATCTGAGGTCTATCAAAGGCTGCAGTTATAAAATGCTCTATTACACACCTCCCCCCATGCGACCTCCCATGTTTCCGAAGTTCATGCCATCCATTCCTATGAGTGAAAACAGTGAAGATGAGTCTCAGATGACTGGTGCCTTTTCTTCAAGGGGATTAACAAAGCCACGGAGCCTTTACTTGCCTCCAGGGCCCATGTTGCCCATACCACCACCACCACCACCTCTGTTGAGCTGCGTAGCATCAATCGGCTGCCCACCGGGTCCCAGGCCCAAACCAACCCCGCTTAGGCCACCTGGATACAACAGTTAAAAAAAAAAAAAAACAGAAAAGAAAACCAAAATCACTCTAGCAGTCTGTGTTAGACCCACACAGAAAGCACTCAACCCTCGAGAGCATCTGCAGTCCATTTAACTGAGATACTCAGCATGCTATTGTTTCAAAGTTAGCAAGTCAGTAAGCCATGATAAATAGAAAAAAATCTAATGTGAATAGCATTTTTACTTACAGAAAAAGTCAGACTGATTAAGAATCATCATGAAACAGAACCTTAACATGTCATACTTGGGGTAATGCTGTTGGCTTCTAAGTGAGTGATACAGAAGTCTAAGGTTAATTTTCCTCTGAATCAAATCTATCATCCATGAGGAATAACAGGTATATCCTTACGTGGAAGAGCAGCTCCCCTTTCTGGTGGACCAAAATCTTTTGGGAGGGATTTCTCATCCTTTAAAAAATAAAAAGACATTCAAACTGTGTTGATATGATTTTGGAGAGGGAGATCTGATATGCAGTGAAGGCAACGTACCAGTTTGACATGCATGGTTCTGTTGAACAAGAGCTGCCCATTGAACATAGCTGTGAAATCATTGAGGAAAACAAAATACTGGAAACTTTGGACAAAATGAAAGTCAATTAAGACAATGAAAAAGCATAAAAACAATATGTCAAACATTTCAGAGGATACAGACGGCCTGGACTGCTTCAATTGGCATTTCAAATGTTACAGTTCCCATTCCTCTGCTTTTGCCATCCTTGTCCTCCAGAATGTCAGTTCTGACCACCATGCCTGCCATGCTAAACACCTCCTTCAGCTTTTTCCATCCCACCTTGTAGTCGAGCTGTTGGCACAGGGCATATTATTACTGTACTTGCTATACGAGTACTCCAGAGGAAAAACAGTGAAAAAAATAGAGGACTTACATTTGCGACAAAAACTGTGCTGCCAATCCTTCCAGCCTGGAGGCCATGGATGATTTCATTTGGGATGTTGGGGTTGTTCATCAGACTTGGAGGAATACTGACCATAGGCCCATTAGGTCCAGGTCCCATGCGATCCATGCGGTCCATACCACCCATTCCCCCCATGCGGTCCATACCCCCCATACCACCCATTCCACCCATGCCACCCATGCCTCCATGGCCACCTGGAGGACCACCTTGAGCCTTGTTGATTTCCCTCTGAGCAATCACACCATCAGGATCCTTATGAAGAATATAAATAAATTACTTAGGGAAGATTTTGGTCTCAAGGACAGCTCTGACCAGTGTGTTTTTGTGTGCTGTGACCCACCTCTTTCACCTTCAGTGGTCGTCCATTAAAGCTGTGTTTGTTGACCTTCTCCACTGCTTTCTTCATTAGTTCTTCAGTCCTGAACTCAACAACACTGGAAAAAAAAAATCACAATGACAAACTAGTTGATTCCTACACTATTCTAACGAAAGGATGTGACTTTCCTAAAAAAAAAAAAAAAAAAAAAAAAAAAAAAAAATTGATAAATAAATAAATAATTAAAAATACTTACGCACAACCCTTCATTGATTGAAGTCATCGGAGCAGGATGCAACAAAAAGTGAAGAACATTTTGAATTAATAAGAGTTTCTTTTTTCCAGCTCTAACAAAAGATTTTAAGTGAGGTTCAGAAAATGAGGCAATAGTCAACGCTTCCATGCACAATTCAAAGGTCAAAAACACACGTCTACAGCCTTGGCCAGAACGCTGTGCTTCCAAAAAGTTACATTAAAAGATCCTGTATTGTTTTACCCAATAACAAACACGATACAATCAAGTGTAGAGAATATACAGAGTTTTCCGACATCCGATAACAGAAAATCCACAAAGAGAAAAAATCCCCACAACTAAGATAGATGAGGCAACTGTTCCAGTAGAGCGGTTCTGTGAATGGATGATGTTTAACAACCATCTACCAGCCTTGACAACCTCTGCGGACTAGACCACTTGAGATCGTGAAAAGCAACTCCAGCAACCAAAACGAACGTTGTCGGCTACTGCAATGCCCAGGACTGGATACAGAGAAAGCTGAAGTCCTGTTTGAGATGCATCCACCCTTCAGGATACCCTCAAGTCAGTGCCACAGACGACGAATAAACACGCCTACATCATAACACCAACCCGCACTCCCAAAGTATCTGAATCCAGACAATTTCCAACAATTTAAATATGACAACCAAAGCAGACAAACACAAGTTTGTCTAGGCTTATTTATGAGTTTTATTTGTGTATTTGCACTTACCCTTGATTTGCCTTCTGCGTCCATTAAGTGTTCCACGTACGTTACCTCACCCACTACAAATCAGATTCCAGAGACGACACACACCAAGGGGAGAGAAGCCGAGAGAATAATGGGGGTTTAGAGTAGAAACACAAGTAGGGCGGCCGGTGACAGTGAGCTCCGACTCCAAGTCCCGAGCCTCCCTCCAGCACCTCAGCAGCACAAATTGGTACAGGTCTACAAAAACCAAGCTTGTCTTTTTTTTTTTTTTTTTAAAGAAATTACTTCTTAGTCTGTCCTTGTTAGAATTCTCCCAAAATTCCCAAAGCAGTAGACTGAGGACAACAACTGTTGAAATGGCCAACAGCCTTCCTACTTAGATATAATGCCATGAACACCGCCTCCAACATGAAGAGGTTTGACCAAATAATTTCAAGTTGGCAACACCCGCTCATTTCGTCTGCCCATTTCATTGCAAACCTGAACATACTTTTTCAGATATCACCATTTGAAACCTAAGACTACTGCATCAATCATTTTCCCATGAGCCTAAGAAGAAACCTTCAGCTGGAGAACTAACCATATTCGGAAAATAAGCTCTTCAAAAAGAGAAACATCTAACTGCACCCCATTCGCAATGTTGCCGTTACTGAGATGCACAATCATAATTTGATGCAGCATCTGCGACAGCCACGCTGTGTACCATGGTCAGGTGTCTATTCAACAAATGGACATCAGTGACCAAACCTCTGGAGACAAGGACAGTGCGTAAGAAGCTGCTTCCTTTTGTAGACCTGTACCCCAGAAAAAAATCCCCAGCACACGGCTGTTTGGCACAACAGGGAGATCTGCTGAGTAAACATTCGCTTGCCAAGGTCGCACCTAAAAAAGAAAATGCAATTTAACTCCACAGTCAGTTGTCATAGCACGAATTCCTGACCTTCCTTTGGAAAAGGATAATGCCTCTAGCACAGAGTTAACATGATGTAAATGCCCGAAACTGAACGACTATTAATTTAACTGACTACGTTGACATATACCTTGATGAAAGTCAAAGTTGCTGCATTGCATTTGTTGAATTTATACTGCACAATATACTGTAGAATTTTCATCAAGGATTCTTGGCGAAAACATCTTTTTCATTATCCCAAGCCACTGGATTTTTCCATTAGTGGACTCGCTTTACACAAATACAACCACAACTTCTCAAAACCCTCAAAAGGTTTGGAAGATCTCATTAAAAACTTTTAAGTGTTCAACTTCAAGATTCACCACGCTTGTACCAGTCTGCAGCAACTCAGTTTTCGGACAAATTGGGGACCGTGTCCAAAACCTTTGTTCCAACTCCCACAAGCTCTCATGCAACTTCCACAAGCCCTTACAAAGCTGTTGGGGTCAAAACAAAATGACCCTGAAGGCCATTCTGTCCTTTAATCATGTCCAAAAGGTGACACGAGTCACTTTCTTTTTCAAACACCTTACCTTTTTCTTTCATCAGGTCTTTGAGAGCTTGCCATTTAACGTCATATGGGATGTTGCTGACAAAAACACGGTATCTTTTGTTTGCGTTTCCATAGGGCTCGTAGCGACCACCTCCACCTCGCTTGTGAGGTCTCTCCTTCCTGCTTGCATTGGAATCATTCTTAGGTTTTCCATTCATTTCTCTAAAAAAATTAAAAAGAACAAAAGAAATTTGTTGGTATGAGTAAGCTTTGCAAAAAACAGTTGGACAAAACAGAAATCCAAATTCTTATTTTATTGATATCGGCTTAACATATATTTCAGAAAACATTAAAAGAAATCAATGGTGGTAAATGTTTGAAACAAATTTGGTCAGTCATAAGTGGTATATACGAATGCATATTTAACAGTACTGGCAATGTGACGAAAAATTATAATTCACATGAATAGCATCGTCAATTAATCCATCTGGTCTCACTCATGCTTGCGTAATGAAAAGTGTGTTAAAACAACAAAAGTCAATTCAGCTTAAAAGATGTAAAATGTTTTCTTTCCAGATAACGAAGGTCATACAAGTGATTGAAAACTAAAACCCAAAGCAGAATGGATGTTATAATTAATTAAATGTATTTATTTAAAAAATAAGACAAGGGGGTCCTGTTCACGAAACCATAAAGCACAATCAGGAGCTTAAACATACTTAAAATGTATTCTCATACATGCTGGTTTTTTTTTTTTTTTTATTGTAATTACGATAGAATGGATGAAGGTAGCGTTAAGACGTCTGCAGTCAAGTCGTATTGTAAGGCCACTCAGGCTGATGGGCCTGTGTTACATCACAACCAAATACCAATAAAGTGCTTTAAGTTCGGTGAAATCATGATTGAACGAAGAAAAATTGCATGCTACAAACTTCGATCATCAACTGCGTGTACTTTAGTTTCTGTTTAATGCCTCGTTTCTTTCTGTGGCTGCATGGGCCCAACACAGCATATCAAAGGCGCGGCTAAAAAAAAAAATACAAATTTAAATAACTTGGGGTTTTACAGGGATGTGCTTAATCTGTAATCTAAAGGCGCGTGGATACTGCGTAGTAGGCACGGTTATTTGGACTTCAGTGACTGCAATTAAGTGAAATGTGCTAGGCTAACGTGCGTCTACGGGTCAACAAAAGACCTTTTTGATGAATGGACTCACCCCGGCTGCTGCTGCTGTTGCGGCGGAGGCGGCGGCTGCTGCTGCGGCTGCTGGCCTGCGTTCTCGGCAACACTTTCAGTCTGCTCGTTGGACATCGTTTCGCTGGTTTTCTTTTTCCACAACGTCAATAGTTTTCAAACCGAAAACGTGGGTTCAAATTGTAGAGTAAGCGCTGAATGAGCCTCCGACAACTGCGTCTGTAAGAACAGAAAAATGGCGGATCCTCTCCGTGAGCACGAGCGGATGAAGAACTATTCGAAAAGCTTGGATCTTTTTCCGGTATTTAAATTTCAAAACAAGACTCATCCCGGATATCAGCAGCACCTTCAGAATAACAGTCAATGAATAATTCTGATCTAAGACTTGTCTAAATACTATTTTATTGTGTCATTTCTAATCTTTATTATGTTTTACATATTTTGACTGTCTATTTATAAAATCGGTGTTGTAATATAGGCTCCATTATTTTCATTATTCTATTTATTTTAGTCTGTTAAAGCATTAATTTAATTACATTTTATTTAATGGTGCCAAATACAACTATGTACAGCACTTTGAGCCAACAGCAGATGTTTTAAAACTGCTTTTGAAACAAAGCCGAATTGAGAAATAGAACAAAGCCATTGCAAGGCCCTCTTATAGAGACAACTCCAAACCCCAACAATTCCACATGAGAGCACATTTAACAATAGGAAATCTTTGCAGATGTAAGCTCAGAAGGGCTGACTATCAGCTGTTCCAGTTAGGGTGAACGGATAGAAACACAGAAAAAGATAAGGTAGACAAACAGATTGTGGGGAGGGATTCAAGTCCTGTTTTGGGTAAGGGTTGGGCTATCAAACCCTAATTTGATATTTGTTATTTATTTATTTATTTATTTATTTATTTATTTATTTATTTTTCTACCTGTTCTTAATATCAAAATTTAACAAGAACTCCTATGTTTTCTAAAATAGTATGATTTTAATTGTTTCTGGCTCTTAAGCACAAATTATTGAACATATAAATACATTTTGTCATTAGGAAGGGATGGTTTTGGGGTTTTAGAAAGTAGATCTCAGAAACCCTATATTATTGTCAGATTACTTACAACAAAACTGGTGATCTGCTTCTCTCGCAGCACAAATGAACAACACATGACATAATCTTCAAAGCATCATTCAGACATAATGAAATTCACACTACTTTGCAAGAAAATAAATTAAAATAGGTAAGGCATAGAAAAGGGGGAAACAGTAAAAACTTTATTTAGATAAAGGCATGGTGAAATCTATTGTTTTATGCAAAACCTGTGCAAATAATAGCGTTTTAAGGCCTTAAGAGAATACAGTGTGGTATTAGTCCTCAAATGTTCAGAGAGTTTGTTTCACTGGTGAGGTATATTGGAACTAAAAATTGCTTCACATTGTTTTTCTAACTCAGAGAATGCTTAGTAAGTGATATGTAACAAAAAAGTGCAATACAACAACAACAAAAATATTGCATTATGTATGAGGCTCACAAATGTTTCACAGTAAAGTTTGTGTAAGTTTGTGGTTTGCAGAATGTGTTGTGACCTGTGACTCATGAATGTGTGGATTTAGGATGGTTATGGCATGTCAAAGAAATCGTTTCTGAGTTCGTTTTTATTTTTACTTATCTATATAAAATCTATAATATCATGTTGTTGTTGTTTTTTTGTTTGTTTGTTTGTTTGTTTGTTTTTGAGAACTTGGTGTGTTTTTTTTTTTGTCACTCGTTCACTCAATACTCGTGGTTCTTGTGTACAAGGCTGCAGTTACTCTCCAGGCCTGAAGAGGGCGATAACAGCCGTTATAGTCGGTGCAGTGGTGCTGTTACACCAGGCGGGGCGGATGCAGTCAGGGCTTTTGGCTAACTCAACTGTTAGCATCTGAGTTTTTAATTTTGTAGGGACAACGTTATTTTAAAGGACTGTCTGTGGGGATATTTTGCTACAACCGATATTTTAGTATAGGTTTATTACTAGACTGTATTTGTTTTCGTATATACTCGGTTTACATGCGTGACTGCGAGCGTCGTCGATGAAGAGACGCCTGCCGCCGCATGTAAGGAATCAATGAGCGCGTCCGACCAGTATTTAGTTTTCAGTCAATTCTAAGATTTAGGCAAAGTCATGGCTACCGGGGCTGATGTCAGGGATATCCTTGAGCTGACCGGTGGAGAAAATGACGGCCCCATCAGTAAGAAAGACCTCATCAACTCGGATAAGGTGAGAAGGTTTCATTGTGATTGATGTCCGTTCACATTGACTGTGTCTTTCCTACATACAGGCAGCATCGCCTTTGCTTCTTGATATTCTACACACGATCAAACGAGATTTATATAGTATCTCTGTGTGTAAATGTTTATGGTGTGCAACTTTGGTACTGGCGAGCCACCACCCTGCATGTTTTAGTTGCTTCAAGCTTCAGCACACCTGCTATCTAACCTTATCTTCAAGAGCATGGAGGTCCGTGGCCCTCCAGAAGACCCCTGACTGGAGACCCCTGACTAGATTAACACGTCTGGTTCTTTTCTTTCCCCAGAAAAAAACCAAGAAGTCCACAGAAACGCTGACTTTTAAGAGACCCGAGGGGATGCACAGAGAGGTCTACGCTCTGCTGTATTCAGATAAGAAGTATGTGTGTATAGTGTGTAATAGAAAACACAAACGTAAAAAGAAAAGCACTAGAACAAAAATGAATGCATACATTCACACGCTGACGTATGTATTTGAACACTATTGCTTAGAATCAATGAATAACTGATGAAGACACATCCTAACATTGTGATCATTTTTGATGCCTCTGTGGAACACATGCTAAAGCACCAATCACATGGAAATTACTTAATGAGGCAATGTTCTCTTGCTCACACACACACACACACACACACACACACACACACTGAAGTACTATGTTACCAAAGAGTCAGAGCTGAACGCTTTCATTCATTACCGTTATATATACCAGCATCAGGTTAATAAATTTGATATTGTGCCCATATATCAGGTGCCAGCTATGCTTACATCATTATGGTTCTTTCTTATTAAAAATCTTATCATCGAAAATAAAATATCCAAAATTCAAAAATGTGACAAGGCTGAGAATCAACACTGGGTAGCTGTGATCTTTGACACAAGTGAAAGCAGTGCAATGAAAAATGAAAACTTGATAAAAGTTAACACTGTTTTAGGGATATTATCAGTCTGTAAACATGTTGGGTGATTGTGTGGTGTGTGCAACGTTCCTCAGACAGACAGGGTTACAATGGAATTAACAAGCTTTCATCATGTGTCTGTATTGAAATGTCAGTGAAATGGAACTGTGGTTTTGTAATAAGAGTCACTTGAGGGAAAAAAACGGTTTCGATGCTATGATTCTTGATTTAATAAAAATTAACATCTTTACCAGATACTATCAATTTAGCACAATAACTGTCAAATAAGGACATCTAGTTCAAGATCAAGTGATAGAGATCTTTGCTCCATATAGCCCAAATTACAATTTTGAATTGGTGTTTTTAGGGCTCATTCTCTATTGTTTTTCGTTCGTTTATTTTTGTTTGTTTTTTGTCAAAAGTAATCTTTAAGATAAGTGTATCTGACAATTCAATCCAAACTATTGGTGCACAAGGCAGTTAAGTAAGTTTCTCAATGATTGCTAAATCAGGGTACTGTCTGTCTATTGTCTACAGACACTACATTTGACTCAAGTATTGTTTATCAAAGAAATAATACCATTAAATTTTTATAATTTATTGCTTTATTACTATTCTCCTAACTTGAAATCTTTAGATTCCTTGAAAAATGTGGTGAAATCATCTATTAGGTTCAGAAATCTTCATTTATGACTTTAAAGGAGTCATATTATGCAAAATTCACTTTAAAAAGGTGTCTTTACAGTCATATTACCTCCCAGAGCCTCTGTATGATCCCCCAGAAGTGAAAAATTCAGTCACCTCCCTCAATTGCGCACTCCACTTTAAAGGAAATATACACTCAAACACGCGATTCTGAAATCTTACTTTGTCTACGTCAACAAGAGGAACACTGTGGAAAGGCTGTGAAAAACAGGCTTTTCGGAGCACGACTCCTCAGAGCCACTTTTTACACCACTCAAACTCCGAACATAGGATGAATTTGGGGCAAACAAATTTATATACTATGTTTATGGGCTTCTGTGACCTATATGAGGTGACTGAAAAATAGCATAATAGGTCCGCTTTAAAGTCATAGTCTCTGGACCATACCAAATTGTTACATTTCCTTTCTGTAACTCATATAAAACAAGCAGAAGAAAATCATATCAAACATTCACAGAAATTCTCTGCCCTCATTAGTTAAAAAAAATAAAGGAAAAGTCCCACCCTGACAAGTGAGTCTTTGCTGGAATTGTCTACGGACACTACAAAAATTATCGGACAAACAACACACCTGTTTTGGCAAGAGATACAATGTTTATGGCAACTTCAATGTCATAGTTGAAATGATATCTGCTTTTTCTTAATATTCCATGCATCAAGTGAGTTTCTTAAAGGCTAATCAGTACAGAGACACATTTTTATCTATAACAACAGATGATTAATCAAATTAAACATGGGAGTGGTGTTTTGATGTGGGAAGCATTCCAAGATTGCATTTTCATCACATTCACAATTTTGAAAAGATAATCTTAAAATATTATTACATTCACGGTAACTGCCAGTTTATTTATTCTTCCCTAACTTATATTTTGTCAAACAAGAGATTATCATGATGCTATTTCATCGCTGTCACAAAACAAAAATACTGATTTGGAAAATCAACAAAAAATGCCACAGTTTCAGTGACACGAGATATTTTCAGTTTTCACAAATATTTGTAGTAAGAAAAGACAAATTTAAGATAAACACTTGGAAAAACTCAACAAGTGCTCTGTCTTTTTGTAGAGCGACAAATGAAAGGGTCACAGGAGGGATGATGGCTTCAATACTTTGGTTTTATATTAGGCTAATAACATATGATGTCTTTTTTTGTCAATTTCTGTGCTCTTAGCATTCTTTTTATTCTATATTCTACAGAGATGCACCTCCTCTGCTACCAAGTGATACTACTCAAGGCTACAGAACAGTCAAAGCCAAGCTTGGCTGTAAGAAGGTTCGTCCCTGGAAGTGGATGCCCTTCACAAATCCAGCTCGACGCGATGGGGCCATATTCCACCATTGGAGACGTGTGGCAGAGGAGGGAAAGGACTACCCTTTTGCTCGTTTCAATAAGGTAGGATTCACCAGATGTCTTTTTCAATTGTACAATACAAATGTAAAAACTTCCAGCCTCTTTTATGTCTTTTTTTTTTTTTTTGTTAAATAGGGTGTCAAAACTTATTTTGGTCTATGGGCTATATACTGGCCAGTTCTATTTAGAGGGGGCCCTATCAAAAACATACATACAAAATTTAAATAACCTCCAAGTGTTCTCATTTGTTTTAGTGCTAGGGGGAATAAATCATGAGTAAGTGTAATTTACAAATCATTTTTATATGGATACTGATGGTATTTCACAAGCATTAAGACAGCTTTTCACTGCTTTCTCGGCTCAGGTCTGAGTGTGGTGTTAGGACCACTACTTTCACTGTATCACTTAAATTGATCAATTAGAGTCCGTTTCGTTCGTCAGCTCTGGGAGCTGAATTGAAACTTCCGGTATGCCCATTTTTGGGTCCCAGATCATATGTTTGATGCCTTTGTATTAGATGGCCATATTAAATGTTACTGTGTCTGTGTGCGTCCTGTACAGACAGTGCAAGTACCAGTGTACTCGGAGCAAGAGTACCAAATGCATCTACATGATGATGGCTGGACTAAAGCAGAGACAGACCACCTGTTTGACCTATGTAAACGCTTCGACCTACGCTTCATAGTTGTTCACGACCGTTATGACCACCAGCAATACAGAGTAAGTGTGTTGTCCCTCGTCTACAGAACGACTTTTTATTCTCACTCTGTACAGAAAAAACGTTTTGTGAATGTCACCCTCATTGGTTATATTTTTTCATTTTGTCTTCACAGAAACGGTCTGTTGAAGACTTGAAGGAGCGGTATTATAGTATTTGTGGTAAACTGACCAAGGTCCGGGCTCCATCAGGGACAGAGCCAAAAATCTACATTTTTGATGCTGGTCATGAAAGACGCCGTAAAGATCAGTTGGAGAAACTCTTCAATCGCACACCTGAACAAGTAAGAAGTTTGAATTTCATCTGTATGACTCGGTTTCCCGTTTCTCTATCCAGTAGATATGCAATGACCCACCAAAATGGGAAGGAGCATGCAGAGAAATTTAAAAAGTAAAGGACGCCTTTGGTAGACAGTGCATCCAGAAGTGCTTTGTCATTATGAGGTGTTGTGTGTAGTTTGATGAGGAAAAGAAACAATGTAATCCATTTTGGAATAAGGCTGTAACATAACAAAATGTGGAAAAAATGAAGGGGATTGAATACTTCCTGGATGCACTGTATTTATAACATGATGGTATGAGAATGTAAACCACCATATTTGTACCGGTGAAGCTGGTTGTCAAGGTTCAGGGATTAATTGTATGACAATCGAGGTGAAATCTTATAATGTATTTTGTCATGATGCTTTAAAAATTCACATAGTAATAGAAAATTGTTTATGTGCTCCTTTGTAATATATTGACCTTTGAAATTTCAAATTACACTTCTCTTGTTTGTCCTGTAGGTGGCAGAAGAGGAGTATCTTATCCAAGAGCTGAGAAAGATTGAGACCAGGAAAAAAGAGCGAGAAAAGAAAGCTCAGGATCTGCAGAAACTCATTAAAGCAGCTGACACAACTACAGAGCTGAGACGAGCCGAGAAGAGAGTTTCCAAGAAAAAACTTCCACAAAAAAGAGAAACGGAGAAACCAGTAAGTTGCACATTCGTTGGAAAGCAAACCAATTACAAACCTACAAGAAATCTTACTCGATGGAAAGTATCATAAGATGAAAAACGCCAATTATCAGATTTTTCTGAAGTAATGATACATCTGTCATCTTCTTGATAGAGCTATTTCAGTGCATAATATATTGAAGGAATGTTGGTATCTCCACACATGTAAACAATTTTTCTAAAGTCGAGTTTATGCTTGATTCGTCTCATAATAATCACTTTTACCTGTCTCTCTAAGGATCTTATACTGTAAGTCAGAAAGGAAGTCATGTGGCTTTATCTGTTCTTCTTTAGGCTGTTCCAGAGACAGCGGGTATCAAGTTTCCTGACTTCAAATCAGCGGGAGTCACACTACGCAGTCAGAGGGTGAGTCTGACCGGATCCTTTTGAGAAAACAAAAATGCAAAACAATTGTACGTCAGTCAAAGGCTTTTGACTCATGTAAAATTATTTGCTAAAACAACAAATCTAGTCTGAAAACCTCCTCAGTCAAAAAGTAATTTTTTAAGTTTGAATCAAATATTGGTAGGTTTTTCTGTTGAAGAAATGGCCTGAGTTAAGTCTCCATTTGAATATTTTCATAAGGTAATCAAACTATTGCTGGACTCTCAGTTAGGCTCAAAAGAACTTTAGCAAAGCTCAATTCTGCACTTGATGCATATGATAAAATGGATTTCGTGACTTCGGCAAAGGGACTCTTATTCATCTTGAAGACCGATGAGGATCTGCCTCTCTCAATGGAAAATGCATTAGCATAGCTAAAGAACTGGAGTGCCACTCCAGCTAATCAGTCAGATAGAGTTCAGTGGATAAAGACATTTTGATCTGGCCTGCTGAAGTGCATTTCATATGAATTAAAAGCCCCGAGGTGGAGCAGTTTATCCTAATGTCTCTTGTACCTTAAATCACAGCTGTGTGTGTGTGTGTGTGTGTGTGTGTGTGTGTGTGTGTGTGTGTGTGTGTGTGTGTGTGTGTGTGTGTGTGTGTGTGTCTGTGTCTGTGTCTGTGTCTGTGTCTGTGTGTGTCTGTGTGTGTCTGTGTGTGTGTGTTATTTAGATGAAACTGCCAAGCTCCGTAGGCCAGAAGAAGATCAAAGCCATTGAACAGATCCTGGTAGATCAAGGAGTGGGTAAGTTCTGAAAAAATAATATTCACAATTTGGTAGTATTTTCAATGGTTCTCTCCAACAGACATACTTCTCACTTTCGCAGAGATTATAAATAATAATCAGTTGTTTTGTTTGAAACAATGTTGTCCCTGTGTCGGTTTGTGTTGTTCAGATCTTAACCCCATGCCCACCGAGGAGATTGTTCAGATGTTCAACGAGCTTCGTAGTGATCTCGTGCTTCTATATGAACTGAAGCAGGCTCACAGCAACTGTGAGTATGAACAACAGATGCTGCGTCACCGATATGAAGCCCTCCTGAAGGCCGGCGGTGGAGCCATGTGCGTTGGAACTGTTGGAGCTGGACCAGTCACTGTAGCGCAGAGTGGGGAACTGAACTCCACAAACAGCACTCTGGTGTCCACCCTGGGGGTTGAAGCTCAGTCCTGGCCCAGCACAGATGACATCAAGGTGGAAGCGAAAGAGCAGATCATTGATGTTGTAGGAGCACCACTTACCCCCAACTCAGTAAGTCTGCACATCTCTGAGGCAAAGCATAAAATTTAACATAAACAGAGTTGGGCATAGAAAAGCAATTTAAAAACAAAAAATCTGATTTTATTCGACCTCCATTTTTTTAGCTGCAGCTTGTCATTTATCCATGGTCACACTGACGAGATGTATAACGAAGTAGAACCACAGCAAGACGTCTGAGCTAAACATCAGTCATTTTTGTTGTCTCTCTGTATCATGTGCATTAATTTTTTTTTACATACATTTTAGTCACTTTGAACATATGTAATGTTTTAATCTCTGTATATTCTCATGGTAAAGTTATTGAATTAATTAAAAAAAAAAAACTAGCTAGCAGCTTCTGACCCCAGATTTGCTTGTTGAAGGCTTTCTATACGATGTGGAGTCAGCAGTAACAGGCAACACCACTATAGCAAACTGTCGATATTATCGTAAATGTTTTTTTGTTTTTTTTACCATTTTTTTAATTAAAAATTGGGACTTTAAATTAAACCAATGAAATGTAAAAACGAGCCAAACCTTTAGGGCTGTTCAACATGGAAATTGTGCCATGGAATTGTGTTAAGCTCATACAATGTAAGATGGCATTCAGGATGAGGTGAGCTCTGTCAGAGCACTGTGTGACTGTCTTGTGTTTTACGTTGTAGCGCAAACGTAGAGAATCGGCGTCCAGCCCATCTTCAGTGAAAAAGGTGAAGAAGCCTTGATGAGAGAGGCAGCTGCCACAGACAGAGGACAAAGATTGTGTTACTCATTGTGAGATTTACAGTATGTGTGAGTTATGGCTGGTCGACAGAGAAACGATGATAATTTGCCTAGACCAGAGATGTCCAACCATGGTCGAGGAGAGCGACCGTCCTACATGCTTTAGATGTCTGTGTTTCTGCAGACCTGAATTATTTGATTATGTCATCATCAAGCTTGCAAATAAAGCCGCTCAGGTGTGATGTGACTGGAACAGACCTAACGTGCAGGATGGGGGGCCCTCCACCACCAAGAGTGGACACCACTGATCTAGACACACTGCTGAGTACACACATCCACACACAACTTTTCACCCACTAACAACACCTCCAGCCCGTCCTCGTCTGGCGTCCGCCCTGCATCGCTGTGACAAAGGCAACAACTGAGTGACATTTCATTCCATTACTGCTTGTCTGCTTGCCTCCACCACTGCTCAGCCTTAGATGAGGCAAGATCAACTGTAAATTGCAAGGCTGAGCTAATCGGAACACGGCGAAGACGATGGGAATGACTAGGTAATTGGAATGAGAGAAAGGACTTCTGGGATTGGAAGGAATTGAACCTTCAATGCTCATCTGATCCCTTGGAGATTTTAATGTACCTAATCATACTTTCGTGTTGACTGGAAATGTTCTTTTTATTTTGTTTGACCAGCTTTCTACATTCAGTAACATTTGTCATCTGGTGGACGCCGCCTCCAGCTGCTTTTCATTCTTTGTGCTAGTGAAACTGATTTGTATTATTTTTTTATCCTCAGGTGACCTTGAAGATGTTTTAGTCGGCAGTTAGATGAATCTGTTGTGTTTTTCTTCCTGCAGGTTTTGCAGGTAAATTTTGTCATTTCCATCAAGATTTCTCAAAGTCTGTTGCGCTGTTTCTCTGGAGAAATCTTGACTCATCCATAATTGATGTTGAATACACACATTCGTTGGGGACATTGTAGGTTCATGACATTTTTACCTTACCTGTCATCTAAGTTAAGAAACAGCTAATGACTTCATTAATATGATAATTAGAAGTGATCATTTGTAGGCTGGCACAGCTACTGAAACTTCATTAGGTTTCCTCTCTATAATATTGCTAATTGCGTGTCAATTATGTCATTTAGCCTACTTAGACATTAATTTCTATGCAAATTTTTAGTGTTTGCCCAGAAGAGGAGTGCTATAATTAGAGCCTACTGTGTTTATATACATGTTTATGTAGCTCTTATCATTTGCAAGGGAAATGTTTTATCTTTTTGAAGTCGGTTGAAATTGCCAAACTTTTGTAGATTTCGTTGTGCCATTTTTACCTTGTGTGTTTGTGTTTGGGTTTTTTTTTTTTTTTAATACTCATTGTTACACAGATTCATTGGTGGCATACATGGTTTAAATTACAATCTAAAAATTATGTCAAGTTGTCTGTGTTGGTTATTCCGGGGGGAGGGTTTTAACGAAAAAACAAAAATCATTGCCAACTTCAAAAATGCTTTAGATAGGGGGCACAAATGCTTTGTAATTTAGCTTGTGAAAGTTTCATTATCAAATCAAAGCAATCAATCAAATCTTCATTTTAAAGATCTAATAAACGCCGCTAAGGCTCTGGGAGTAAAGCCATTCACACTCTGCAGGCCGTGTGATTGAGAGAGAGGAAAAAGACTGAGAGAAGGCAAGTAAACATGGGTAAAATGGATTCTCTGTGTCTATATTTCATGTTGAAAATTGGCTCATAAATCCAGTGGTTTGATCTATGGGACCCGTCGTTGCTTGAAAAAACCTCCGTAAATGTGTAATTTCTCCCTTGACGGAACACAGCCGAAAGGCTATCTTTCTTTCGCCTCCCCCCCCGCCTCCCCTCTCCCTTTTTCCTCCCCTTTTTTCTGTCCTTCATTCTCACTTAGTCTCTCTCTCTCTCTGCAAGCCTGGTGTTGGATTAATGCTCTGCTCTCGTCCCTTCCCTCCTTTCATGCTCCTCTGATATCTTCTTTTCATCACTGCTCATCCATTTATCACAACAGGGGCTTTTCCTTCCCTCTCATCTCTCAATACCCAAAGCCACCTTAAGTTATAAGGCAAGTATCTTGTAAGATAGGCGTTGAGAACGTGGAAGTTATTAATAAATACTTGTCCAAATTGAAAATAGGTGGGCAGGGAGGCATTGTCAGCCAAGTGTGAATGATAAAGACTCTTCCAGTAGCCCTTCATCTAGTTCTGCCAAAAGCTCCATCCAGTCTGCAGTGTATGTTCTGCAACACTGATGTGAAAAGCATGAGGCAGAGCACCGTGGCAGAGTGTGTTATAACGTGGTGGTGATGGCATAGAGATGGGATCTCTTTATCAAGGCCAGACTGAGGCTTTAATCACAGCCTAAGAGGTGTGCTGGCTTTTTATCATAATTGAACTGTATCCGGGCTAATCGCTGACATACGTCACTGTCGAGTGGCTGCTGGGCCGCACCAGCAGGCGAGGCTGCTGCTGGTGATTGAACACACAGTTAAGAGAAGAGATGTGTATTTGGGTACATAAGGCAAGAAGAGACAGGTAATAGCAGATGTGATAGAACAGTGTTCAAATAAATCACGCCTCCAGGTAATCGCTGATGTGACCACGATTAGATTGTTGATGCCTCATTTTTGTGGCACAGCGCTCTAGTCTATAACCATCATGTCACACATGGTCACTGATTACTGCTATGGGAAGAAACACGAATTAGCAGCTTGAAGACAGCCTGTGGAATATTAAGTTGGAGGATTTGTGCCTGTTGTGCTGTACAAAAGTTTAAGGCATCAGTGACAAAGTAAAAATGAGGAAAAAAAGCAAAATCATGGTGATTGGTTTTTCAGCTAACATACTACCTAAGTGAATGAAAACAGCAGAAATCAATATTTTGTTTGAAAACAACAATTTCTAAAAAATGTTAAAAGTTTTCTTGCATAAAAGTTGCCAACGACTTTCTGAACTGAAATTTGTGGACGAAGGCTGATTCATACACTTTATCTCTTCATGTGAAGAGGGTATGTGGTGCTGAGATCAGCACTGTATGGGGACCAGGCCATTAGTTTCTAGGCTTTAAATTCGTGCTTATTCCTGAAGATAGTAATTCATGACAGTGGACATGTAATGGAGGTTATGATGCTCTGCCGCAGTGTGCCTCTTCAGTGATTAAAAAAGGTTCTTGTTGACGTTTCATGATCAAAGAGTAGCAGTTCTTTCAGACGTGCCTAAAACATTTGCACAGTAGCTTATGAAGTGTGACGAATGTCCAAAACATAGTTTCACCTCCGTGGAGCTCTCTCATCTCCACATATATCAGTCTGACTTTCACCTTCTCAAGTATCCAGGTCACCTTGAGGGAGAAAACTTTTAATCATTGCTCCACATCAAATTCACCTGTGCCCGCTGGGATATCAAGTAGCAACAAAGAGGTGGGGAGCTGGAACCGCAGGTTGGAAAATAAAGTGCCCAAAGGGCTGGACAGTAGAAGTCATTTCCACTGGATTTTTTTTGCTTGGGGGTGGTTGGGGGGCTGGTACAACTCAAACCCAATCACTTGTGCAAAGCAGTGCTTACAGCTAGGCATTAACCCCACTGTCCACTCGCCACATCAAAGCCCCGGGGAGGCAGAAGAGACTGGAGTGGAGTGGAGCAGAGTGCAGGACTAAATGTAGACTTCCCATTCACTGACACTGCTGCTCTGGGGAACATCTCCACTCAGATGTTGTTGTCTTTCAAGGTGTCCTACCTTGAAATGAAAGAACATGGCTTGACAGGGATTTTCTGTAAAAAACAGTTTCACGGTGGAAGCTTTTGCCTGTGTTGCCATAACAGTAAATTGATTGGACCCACCAGGTAAATTGAGATGAGCATTTTGATCAATTTTTACTCTAATTCAATAAAATCTGCAAAGGTATAGTTACATTTCAGTTGGCTTCATTGTTGTTTTCGCCCTCCAAAGGTTCCACATCTTTTTCTGTTTTTACTGTGATTTTAGTATGTGTTTGAAAAGCTATCTAACGTTGTGGAGGGAAAAGTAAAGAGTTGAAATTTCAAGCAGGAAGCTTCATCTGAAAAGCAATTTATCTACATCTTGGAATGATTATTCATTTTATTTACAATTTTCAGCAAAAGTCTATTAGTGATTAGTGATTAGTGACAAAACGATCAAAGCATACCCTTGTTTTTTATCACTGCAGCGTGTAGTTGTCTTTTTTTTTATATCCAATTGTGACTTATGGCTTTGTCACCAATATCACTGGCAAAGGTAAAACTGTTTAACTCATTCATGTCACACAGAACGTTGAACACAATAGCAAACTCTGAGACAAAGTTCAGTTTCAGGGAGTTTATTAACAGAACTCGAGAGGCATAAGTATCCAAAAAGGGTGATATCAGAAGAGGAATTCAAAACACAAAAACAAAGGCCCGAAGTATGAGAGTCCATAAACGTGAAGAACACAGGTGACGCAAGAAAATGTGGGATGTCTGGACTTAAACAACCAAGTCGATCTGGCAACAGAGAGAGGGAGAGGGGGTTGTGAAAAGACAGGAAGAGGGTGACACAGGTGAAACACACTGACAGAATCAGATTCACAGAGGGAACGCTGACAAGAAAGACAAGTGAGCAGTGATGTGGACCAAGCAGGTGAGTAACAATATAAAACAGGAAATCAAGAAACAGGTAAGAGATGCTGTGTTTAATTCATGATATTTTTTGAGCACTAACAACATTTAAATATAGTAACAGACTATAAGATAAAGACATAAACATAATAAACATAGAACAACAAAACAACAATGAGAGAATCAAAATTAGTTTGTCTTTTGTCCATGTTCAAAAGAAAACATTTACACAGACACAGGCAGGCCAGGTTGCCATAGCCCACACACAGGGCAGGAAACACCCTGAGCAGTCCACCACAGGGCAAGTAGGCTACACGCAGAATTCACACCTTTTAACCCCTTTGTTGTTTTCAGATCATAACCGCAAATAAAACAGTATTTTGGGGGGTTTTGTATGACAAACCGACACAACATGGCTGTAACAGTGAAGTGGAAGGAAAATGATACATGGTTTTTGTTCATTTATTTTTTTAATAAAGAAAAAAAAGTACTTTGACGTCAATTTTAACACATGAATATGCTTTGATCTAAACCACGCCATTGAGCTCTGTATGGATGTATGTTTACGATTATTGTCCGGCCGGACTTTCAAGTCTTTTACACTCTTAACAGATTTTACAGATTTCAAACATATTTGAGTTTTTTGTTTATAAAAAAATGTAAACTATGTATCATTTTTGTTCCACTTCACAATTATACAGCACATTGTGTTGCTCTGTCAGACACAGTAACCACAGCAGCACTGTGTGCGGTGAAGTGACAGCAACTGTATGATTACAAATTTCTGTTATATATTCATAACTGGAGTGAGTCCATAAGAAGTTTGGATTTGACCGTCCTTGTATTTGCATTGGCTGTTTTATTTTATTGTCTATAAAGACGCATGAGTTGTGACTGCATGCTGACAATAAACAAAGCTGGGTTGGACAGATCAGCTCGGCTCTGTTCTTCCATCAGCCCCGAGAAACAAACCAGTTTGATTTGATTTGTCAGCTCGGAATAGGGAGGGCCCCGAACAATATGTGAGCGAGTTACGTTTCCACAGCAGTACAGCAAATGTCTTTCTCCATCTTTACCTGCACCTACACAATTCTAACAAAGGAAAAAAAAAATCCAATTTACCATGCGGATCCACAGCTGTCACAGTAGGGGAATTAAACATTACCCATAACTCACTGGGGGTGCTAAGCAGGTCAGTAGATGGAAAGCAGGGTAACACGGTAACATCACTCTGGGGTGCAATAACAAAGGATTTTAACCTATGACTTGTTCACAAACAGTGCTGGCAGAACATCCTCCCCAAGAGTAACCTCTTTCAGTGTGCTGGTTAACAATCTCCCGTCCAGTTGATGACTCAACACACCATTACACCTTACTGCTCAAATTTCTCCACCACACAAACATAAGGAAATGTCAGCATAAACGCAATGTTCTCCGTCGTGCCCGGTCCCGCAGCATTCCCTGCGATGATCCATAGGGGGTTGGAGGGATACAGTAGCTGGTGTCATCACCCACAGAGGCTGACTACTCGCCTGGTCGGCCCGCCGCCACCAGAGCCTCAATTACCTGAGTGACGTTTCATTAGCGCCTGCAGCTGATCCCGTGGCTGAGAGGCAGTGGGGCGCAGAGGAGCATGGAGCTGTGAGAGAAGGGGGGAAGAGCAGGCTTCAACGCATTACATTCTCATGCGCTGTCAGTGTCACAGCTCTGAGTACAGCCACACAGCCACTCATTACATTGCAGTCATTTAGTATATGCCCTCATTGCGTTGGACTGTGTGTACTGAAATAGAGGCAGCTGAGTTTATAATTTTTTTTTTTTTTTTCGGTGACACTAGTTCTGAGCTGACATTCACAAACCCAACCTGGATTGATAGAGCTGCTGAAAAGCATGAAATGTTGTGTGTGTGTGTGTGCGTGTGTGAGAGAACATGCAAGGTTTCAGCAGCAGGTTGAGGTTTCAATGAGAAAAATCAATCGGGTGCAGTGTACTGGTCAGAATTTTATCTCCTTTCATGGTTTTCTCTGTGTATGGCCACACATCGTGAACGATATATGTGTCGTTTCGCATCCTGGGCAGACACCTGAAGTTGTGTGTAATGTGTGTGGCCTCTGCGTTCGTGGGGTTAGTGCGGGCCATGTCAGGGATGATCCAGGGCAGAGCTGAGGGGGGCTTAGTGAGACCCCCAGCCTGAGCCTCTCCACACAGCCCACGCTTGGCTGGCCTCTTCTTCCCATTTGTCATCCTGGGCCAGTAAGACCCCTGGAGAGATTAGGGCAGAGCTGAGAGACTGGAGGAGTAGCAGGAATAAGAGGATCAGTTAAGCTATAAACACAGACAAGTTTGTGTCTCTCACCCACTCTGGCACAGTGACAGTTTGCAATGACTGTCAAAAGTTCGCTGGGTGCTGTACGTCTTCTTTTAACGGATGCTTGGATGCTTGAATATTCCATCCCTCATGCCAGAAAACACAACAGGTGCAAGAACTTTTATTCTTCCTATGAAATGCTGCCAATGGCATGAAAAGTGGGCTCAAGTTGGACATTAAATAGAGGTGTTAACTGTATTGGCCCACAATGACCCAAGCTAATGAACTGTGGCCCATGCAGAAGAGAAAAATGCAAAGGTTTCCCTATAATTAGAAATTGGTGCCACAAAAACCATTAGTCAAATGTTGAGAGCTCCTTCATTTCCATATTTCTGAATATTCTACTTAATTATGCAAAGGAAATGGTGAGGTAGATGAGAAGTTTTAAGAAAGCCTCATAAAGTCCTCATTGAAAGCAGAGGGGATTAATGACAGTTAATATGAGGGCAATCAAACATTTAATGCAAAGGCCCTCCTGCAGGCAAACAGTATTTAAATGAGTCAATTAGACATTCATTATCTACAAGCCTATGAGTGGAGTCAGATCTGCATAAATGTTAGTGCAGGGAAAAGACTGTGAATGGGAACTAATGAAATATTTTCAAAGTTAACAAGTCAGACATGGAAAATGTACAAATATTGATTGCTTGAGGGCTGGTTACATGTTGCCATCAAATCAGCGGAGAATGCATGATATCTATTCCAGATTGTCTCATAAATCATAATTATTGAGTTACCGTGATCTCTCTCTTTCCAATTAGCTGTGTAGCATTGTTAAAGCCCAATGAGATGGCAGCAGAGGAAAGGAGGAATTTCTCCAACGGACTCTTCAGATAAAACTGCCTTTGAGATCATTGTTTGAGCGTGTCTGTGTACACACACACACACACACACACACACACACACACACACACACACACACACACACATATATATATATATATATATATATACATGGACATAAACATACATATTCTGTGGAGGATGACTTGAATAATGTACCAAACTATGCAGATATATCACTGTCAGGACTTCCTCTCTCCTCCTCCTATTCCTCTTTCTTTCTCTCTCCATGTCTGCTTCCACTCTTGTCACTTGCCCCAGCACACAATTACTGTGTGTGATTGCTATCAGGCGGGATGGTCGGGGAGGCTCCCAAATTAGGGCCTAAATAGGATTTCCTACATGGCGAAGGGCACAGGCCTGGACATGGTAATGAAAGCCTATACATCACAATCAGGTCGACAATCCTATTCATACTGCAACACATTACTCTCACTCCTCATAATTATAGAGGGGTGACAGACGGGCCTGTGAGGCATGGTGGTGGAGGAGGCGCTCGAGTGAGGAAGAGGCAATGGTGGCAGGGGGTTACAGAGAAGGTGGTTGTGGCGGTGTCACAGTTTGGAGTGGCTTCTTTACTCCACTTCTGTGATCCCCTGATACCCGGAGTGACCAGATGAGCCAAGAATTCGCCAGGTTCAGTTCCACGTGGTTCGGCCATCTGACTTGGCCACATATAGATCTGTGTAATTACAAAAAAAAAGAGGTATAATTTGGGCATTTTCTTCCAATAGAAAGATTCTTCCACAGGGACACTGACCGCATCTTCCATCAGACTGACTGACTGACACAGGCAGAAATACACATCCTCACCCGGTGAGATGTGATGAGATGTGAGGAGGGCAGCTTTGCGATCAATACCAAGGGCAGGAATCAGCGATGGGGAGAATAAGACAATGGCCTATCAGATTGAGGTTGACTTCTCCTGGTATGTGTGGCAGACCTGTGACAATAGATTGGCCCAGAAATCCAATGGCACTCACCAATAGAGAAAAAAAAATGAGGAGACAGATGAAAAGAAAGATTGCTAATGCTCTCCAAGCAGGCATTTTAATCTGTGACAGAGGAGGGATTTGGTGAAAGCCATTATCACACAGCAAACCCCCCCCCCCCCCCTCCTCATCCTCCCTCCCCTTTCTTTTCTGATAAGACAACCTTATCAGACTGCTTGGGGGTGAACATGTATGTGTGTGTTTGTGTGTGTGTGTGTGTGTGTGCATGTCTGCCATGTATGCATTCACACCTTTTGCATGTGTTTGTACTGCAAAATGGGATATTGCAAATGCAATTCATTGGACTCAAGAAAACCCAACTTTATCGATGTAAATCACCTTTCAAACTCAGTCAAATGGTAAGCACGGCAAAATGGATTCAGGGGCCCAAAACCCGGCTTACCACAGACAGAAACTAACATAAGCACATTTTATACATTTTCTGATGAGGCTAAAGCCAGGAAAACACCCTGACTTTCTGTGTGTGTGTGTGTGTGTGTGTGTGTGGGTGGGTGGGTGGGTGTGCATGCCTGTTTGTCTGTCTCTTTGTCTCCTTCTATTAATGTTGTTATGTCTTTCAGGAAGAGGATCTTGTCTCAATTTACCCCTCAAGTAGGAGACAAAGAAAGAGTCTCTTGAATCCTCTACAATTGTTGAGAGGTCACCAACTGATATTATTGAAGAACTGAAATGTGCCTGAACAAAATGAAAGATGTTGTGATATTTAACTGTTAATTGTTAATTTAGAAAACCATTTTAGCCCTTCATCAGTCACCATCAAAGAAATGGCTGAAAAACTTCACAACTACCACAACAACCATTTCCCACCTCATTATATTTATGTGCTGCTTGCTTTACTAGTTTTGGCTGTCTGATCTGACTAGTACTGTAACTCCACAGAATATTTCCCAAAAGTATTCTTGAAACTGTGTTCAAGCAGTTAGAGTTCGCTGCTTCCATGTTATGCTCTTCCAACTGATGTCAGACATCTCTCTAGCGTGGGAAGTGTACAAAAAAATTACCGTGTGTGTGTGTGTGTGTGTGTGTGTGTGTGTGTGTGTGTGTGTGTGTGTGTGTGTGTGTGTGTGTGTGTGTGTGTGTCACCAGCAGGCTATCTGCACTTGGTGTGTATAGGTCTGCTCAAGACAGTGTCCCTTTCGTGATCAGGATAATCCATCAGGTCTTGCCACTCATTAATCACCAGGCACACACGCACACACACACCCCTTTGGGAACGGAGCAGGCAGTGATGAACAGTGGGGTTAGCTCAGTGGGGCAGTAGCACCTGCACCACAGAGAGAGTCTGCTCTGGATGACACAGCACACATGATCATGGCCTCAGAAAACCCCTCGGTCAGCATCTGCCCCACAGCGGTGTCCTTCTGAATGATGGCAACAATTGTTTGAACTTCTAGGACTGACAAACAAAAACTACATTTTAATGTCAGAGATGGTGCACCGGTTTTCCAATATTACTGACTGTAATTAGAAGCTGCATGGTGGTGCAGTGGTTAGCTGTGGGTTTAAATACTGACTGGGGCTATCTGAGTGGAATTTGCACATTCTCCTCCTTTGTGTGTGTGGGTTTCCTCCACAATCCAAAAACATGCACGTGATGCTAATTGATGACAATAAAATTGCCCCTGGATGTGAAATGTGAACAATATCTAGTTGCTCAACATCAGCTAAATACTAATAAACAATGTAATTAATTTTATTTTAATGGAGATCCGCACCCCAAGATAAAATAAATCCATTTGTCCTCCATGCTCCCTAATGTCACTGAATTTAAGCACTAGTTATCTTATAACAAATACACTTCAACAAAAGCATTTTACAAAATTAGGATACCAAGGAATATAATCTCTGTAAAGTATACCACTTCATATAATAAGTAGTGCACTAAGTCAACTTGTTGTAAAATTAATTTTTTATACTCTTTGTGCAATATTTTGTGTAATTTCACAACATCTCTAGGGATGCATGGTCATTTACTGTGGGTTAATATGAACATTCAAACATTTAAACAAGCTTTACTCACACCAAATAGCTCAATTCCACTGTATAAAGAAGAACAGTTTTGCAAAGGAAACAAATCTGGCAGCAAAAACTTGTGGAAAAAAAAAACATCCAAAAAAGAAAACTGTCACAGCAGAAACAAGGTTCAGCTTCCTGGCACAGTTTGCACTTTCCTGTCACACTCTTGTCATTTTGATCACCAAATAACGTCCACCCTCCACCCTCAAATGTTGTGCACTCCTCTGCCATTCATTTATTTATTTATTTATTTATTTATTGTATTTTCAGTACAAACTTAAGGCAAAGTTATGTGACGTGCACACACTTTGAGAAATATATAAAAGGCAAGTTTGATTATGCAAATAAGAGGGACCTTACCATAATAGAGGCAAAGGTATAATTATCTTATTCTCAGAAAGAGCAATATGATAGTTGGATATATATCATGGGAGATTATTGCCACGCATTTAAGTCACAGAAATATTAACTGACAATGTTGTATTCTAAAGAACATCTTCATCAGGTCAACAATGCTTTGCCTTACTGCATAATTGGCTACATGTTGCACACTTAAATATAATAAGCATGCATTTTTGACTAACACTAACTTCACATTCATAATGTTTCACATCCTCATTGTAGCATAGCAGATAGATATTAGAACATTACAGTACACATCCACATAAACATCTGCTCTGATCTTTCTCTTCCGAGGAGTATGTCACTTTGTCCATTGTCTGATTTGAACAATATTTCTTATGAGACCCGATGTTTTGACACATGAAAGTGTAAATGGGCTGCATGGTGATGCAGTGATTAACGCTCTTGCCTCACACCAAGAACGCTGTGGGTTCAAATACCAGCCTTTCTGTGAGAAGTTTGCATGTTCTCCGCATGTATGTGTGGATTCCCTCTCCTCCCTCGGGCCAAAAACATGCATGTGCCGGTAATTGGTGACCCTGAATTGCGATGGACTGGCAAAATGTCCACTGTGAGCCCTCACCCATGAGTACCTGGGTTTAGCTCCAGCACCCCATGACCTTCAACAGGATTAGTGTCTCAGAAAATAAATGAATAAAAAAAGAATAAAATAAGTCTTCATTGTGTCAGAGGTTGACAGTTGTTGCCATTGCTCCCTCAGGAAAGTTACACTGCTTGATGTACATTTGTAGAAGAGACACTTTAGTTTGAGTAGGTGGTAGACACCATCTTTACCAGCCCAAAGTCTTCTGTGTCTCTGCACTCCTCTCATATCTCCACTTGTGGCCTTTTACTATGGATCATCAGATCAGAGCTGAGCAGTCCTCCATAGAACCAGCGTACTGGCTAATTCACTATTGATCCTGACCCACAGACCAATTTCCACTTGTGTTTGGTTTGGGACTACAGTTTCGGTCACGCTCTGTCTGTCCCTTAGGGGCCAGGGAGGAGCCCCTGCCACTCTCTTATCAGGCAGAAAGCACACACACAAGGAGTGTGTGGGATGGAGAGAGATTTGGAGTGAAAGGGGAGAAAGGAGCATCGCTGGCTTGCAGAGAAAGGGAGAAAGGTCATTAGTGGATGGTGATGAGTTTCAGACTTGAAGAAAGCAGCTCAGCTCTGGTTTTCTGCGAGGACACGATGGGCTGTGTTGTTATGCAACTTGCAATTGCTGCAGTAGAAAGACCAACCGGGTTACAATAAACTCCACTAAAAGATATAAAATAATAAAGCCAGAATTATTATTAATTGAACAAAAAAAAGCCCAGACATTAAAAAAATAAAAATAAACAAGCTTGTGAAGTAAAGACTGGTTCAGGCCAATTAATTTAAGGAGGCCATCGACGGTGGCCCTGTGTGTGTGTCGGGGACAGATATGACCGGGGAGATTCATTACGATTGTGTCACTGAGTAAACGCATGTTGTCCTGAGCCGCTGACGGACACACACACCTCTCTCCTGCTGCCACAAGCCAATCTCCTGCACAACATACAATGAGGGAGGCTTCAAAGATGAGAACACCTCACAATACTCCTCCTCTATCTACTCACCTCTCACTCCCCATCACTGCTGTCTTCACAGCTCTTCTCAGCATTTCCCGGCACCCCCAAAACACACCTTACGTCCGCTTTATCTACCCACCTCTCACTCTCCATCTATGTGTCCTGTCCCTCCCACTCTTCTTATACCTGCCTCCCCTCCTCCGGCTCCCCTCTATCTCTCTTTTTCTTTCTCCCAGTAACAACATTCTCTAGACTAATTGCAATTCTGTCACCAGGTAAATGCTTGTGACCAGTCTGACAGTCACGCCAGCCAGCCCCCAGGTTGCCACTGACAGTCATTGTGGGGCAGACAGGACAGTCTCGGCAGCTCTGGCAGTCTGTTAGAAGGCAGTGTATATGGATGTGGCCTCTCAGCTGAATAGTGAGACTCCAACTGTCTGCTAGTGTGTGACACTCCCATTACCCTAGCACAAAAAAAGGTAGACAGCCAGAGAACAGCTGGATAATGCACTGTCTGACTGACGATACACTCTACCTCTCTCACACTCTGCTTCTCACCTCGTCTACAGGCCTATGACAACGTCGACTTGATACTGTCAGGTTGGGCGCCAGTTGGTGTGACATGCCAGCACTTACCCTGTTGACTCCTGATGTTCAATATTAGAGCAAACTCAAAGGAGATCAGGTCACGGGGAAATGGGAATTAAGGATAAATGATGGATTAGAGGAGATGTTTGGGACACAGTTGTATTTTTTAAACTGAGACACGATACCTGTCATGCTTGAATTTTTCCTGTTGCAACCAATATTAATGCCAAAAAATATTTTTTGCATCAAAGTACTCAATGCTTATTTTATTAAACCTCCAGCTCCTTTATGATCAGACTCGGCTAATTAAAGAAGGCTGTTGACAGTCGTCTGCATGACCCATAGCGTGGTGCTCCCCCGGGGGTCCTGTTAGCATGCTAATGCTAATCCCCAGTGACGGGGGACAGGGCAACGCTGTCCCCTGCAGCGCCCGACGCTGTGACCACAGGATGTGTCAGGACAGGCACAGTGATGTGCTAACATGGAGACGTCCCCATGTGCATGTCACACATCTGTAATTAGAAAGAAGGCAGGCTGTGGGAGAGCTGGAGGGGACAGTTGTTATGGGACTATTTGATCTCTGTTCAAGACTCAGAAAAGAGCAATCTTTTGCCTAAAACAGCCTTACAAAAGAGCAACTGGTCTCGCAGGCTGTAATGAGACAATATGCTGTATTACATACGTGACTTTTGATGTGGGATAATCCCTCAACAGAAATACAAAGAACAGAGAACAATCACAACCAGGTTATAACAATATGACCGAGAGGGAAACGCAGAGCATTCCCGCACCTGTCTGTCAGTCTGTCCCTCTCTTTTCCCCTTTACAAGGGAAGGTCAAGGACACATGCATATTCATGGAGAAGCCTGGCATAGGATCGATGGCTTTTAATTGTTTTCTCTTGGTTGGTGGAGGGACGTGCCAGTGTCTATTGATTTGTTTGAGCAGAGGCCACTCACAGAGCACGACTGAGAGACCTTTTCCTGACTGAACACCGATAGACAGAGTGTGTGTGTGTGTGTGTGTGTGTGTGTGTGTGTGTGTGTGTGTGTGTGTGTGTGTGTGTGTGTGTGTGGTAGATGGACATACACAACAGTGACAACAGAGCTGGTATAGACAAGGGTGAAAGTAAAATACCAACCTAAGTCCCACATTAATTCAGGAAATGTCACTTATCATGAGAAAGGACAAAAAAGAGGTGAGCACAACATGAAGTAAAGATTTTTCACAATATTTTTTTTTATACAAAGATGATATATTGCTCTCGCCAAGCCAGTAATATACAGGGAAAATGTATATGTTGTAATTTCAGGGCCTTAAGAATCTTACTGTGCTCTGATTGTCATGTTTTGTTTTTTAATTAATGTTTAACTATTATAATGCACAACTATACAAGCCTGAATCACTTTGAGTCAGTCCTTACAAGGACCTGTTAAGAGTTGTAATGTCTCTAATGAATAGATGTAAATATGGGGATAATAAAGGAATGTGTATTCACATAAAGATATACGAGGTAACAATTTAATGGACCCACAGAAAAATCTGATAGCAAGCTTAAAAAAACAAAAACACTGTAGAACAATGCCAAGACGACAGAGTGAGCTAATAATTTGATTTGATTGCTCCCTCCACCATTGATGTTTTCATTCACATTCAAATCGCTCAATGCTTTGTTTGCAGACCAGACATTGGTTTGTAAATTTGATCTGGTTGGTTTTTCCCGCCTGACTTTTTTTTTTTTTTTTTTGTGGGAAGTTTAACTTTGTTCCCTGATGCCTTGTGGCCAGAAGTCATATCTACTGAAAATACTAAAAGTCAAACGTAGCTCCAGATGGTTAATGTGTCGAATAAGACATCCCATTCCTCAGATGATCCTTATTTCAAGCTTCCAAAAATAAAGACACAAGAAAACATTTTTTTTTTCATTAAAAATGTGTAGCTGCTGTCTGAACTATGCAATTTATTTTACTCTTGACAGTTTGCATTGTTTAAAAAACATTTACTCCTGCATGTTTGCATTGTGAATAACAGACGATTATGTTCACCTGTCTTCCAGTCAACCAGATCTTTCTCCCTGCAAAGATTATCCCCTTCAGGGTCTCTTCACTCTTTTTCATTTATTCTTCTGTAGCTGGTTGAGTTTGTCAATTTGAACAGGGAAAGTTGGGAGATTGGCAGCAAGTGGGGAGTAAAAGGAGGGAGCACAGAGTGGAATAGAGACGGGGGGAGGACGAGAGAGGAAGATAAAAAGATTGTGACAGTCATCCATTTGACCCAGCCTGTTGAGTGAGCGCAGTCTGGCTTGTCAAATCTCTGTGCTAACAGTGAATAGCCATATCTGTGCAGAGCATAGAAGGGTGTCATGCACTATGGTTTCATGGTTCAGGATAAGGCTGGATGAAGCCATTGGCTGGATGACACACAGACAGACACACTTTCACTTTCCCTCTAACTCCTTGTCTCTCACTCTGTGTCGCTGTCTTGACCCCAGAATGAGAAGCGTGAACATTTATTTCAGTCAAGTCTGATGGTTTGTGTGGAGACAGACTATCAATGACAACCTTGGTTGTATTTTAAAGCATGGAAACCATTTTTGCTCACAGATTAAACTCTGCACCCTTCAATTACTGAACAATGAGAGCCCTCCACCCCCTCTTCACGGTTGTGCTCCTTCCTTTCTTTCCACTACACTGTAATAACCTTCTCATCCACACGCAGAGACACAGGACCTATTACCAGCTCATTAGCCCGAATCATACAAGAATTAGACTCCAGCCCACTGACAATAGCACACAGATAGGCTCTTTTTTGCTCAGGAGTCAGGGGTTAAGTTACCAATCAAAATAGCCAGGCAGATGTATTGAGACATTTTAATATTGGCCATTGTGGGAGCTCTAAAAATTTTAATCTCTCACTGGCACAGCTGCCCCCTAAGGCAACTTAAATAACAGTCTTCAGAAGGGGGGGGGGCTGGTGTTCAAAGAATTGATGTAGCCTGTGGCATTAGGATAATTGTGTTGGAATTGTTGCCACCTTGAACAGTTTTCAGCTGAGCGCCCTTTCTTTATTTAAACTCGTTGCTTACTTTTTTTCTTTGTATGTCCGCGCTGCATTTCAGCACCCTTCAGTGCACAGCCAGTTCATCTTGAAATCCCTCCATCAAGGCTGGAGAACACAAGGAACACAGTATAGACCAGTGACCAACACACTGGAATTCGACAAGATGTTAATGTGCCACAGTTAATATAATGTAAACCACAAGAGGGGGCTGGTGATGGAGACAATATTCTCCATCCTCAAGAGCAGCTCTGCAACACTTTTTTTTTTTATTGTTTTATTTTATCATGTTTTACAAGTGCAAGGCTTTTTATTTGTGTCTTACCTGTCAGATCTTTCTTCCTGTTGTTTATTTTTTTCTTCTCCTACAGATAGCATGTTCCTCCTCATCATCCGCATTCCTTCTCGCCAGCCCCTTTTCGGTGGTCCTGTCCTCTCCCAGGGTTCAGACTAATGACTAGTGACAGTCCACTGAGGGGAGCGAGCTGTTTGCAGTCAGCAGTGCGTTTGTTGGTAATTATTTTCCAGAGTGTCACATTAGTGTCAGCCTCATGGCGGTGAGAGAGGAGCGAGGACCGAGGCCCTGGCTGGCTGCATGGGTGAGGCAGGGAGCGAGGGGAGGGGGAGGAGAGGGTGTGATGTTTGATGGTGGGCAGTGTTGTATTTATGTGTGTAGACTGAAGTGGTGGCAGTGGGTTGAGGACATAGGCTGTCACTACTCTGCACCATATGCCTCGTAGCTACATATGACTAAAGATTAAGGATGAAAGTGAGCAGAGGAAAATGAATTTGTGTGGAGTTTCCTTTCGGCTGTTCTCATCTGTGTCTTTCCTGCACCTAAACCGAAGCCTTAAATGGGCATTTGTCTTAAATGATAAAACTCAAAAGAATTGCCTTTTTTTTTTGCCACTGAAACAGAAACTGTTGTCACAGATCTGCAGACATAAATCCCATAAATCTACTGTTCTTTCTCTCATTGCTAAATAAATGAATAAATTATAATTGAAAAGACCTCAAAATATATTTATTCTTAATTGCAGAAAGAGAGTGGAAACCAAATATCTTATTTTGATAATATTGTAACCTAGTTTGTCACCCAACATGGCATAAATTTTAATGTATGATATATTATACATTTTGGAAAACAGTTTTTCCTTTTTAAAACAAGTCAGTTTCACATCTCCTCAAAACTGTGTTTTACGGCAATAAGTGATCTTTAATGGTGCATCTATTTATTTACTTTGCTAAAGTGATGATACCAGGTGTGAATGAACAATAACTACATGTCAAGGTACACAAACATTGCACTAGTCAACTGAGAATGTCCGAGGCCCACCAACGGAGGGTGGTCCTACAGAAAAAAGGAATCAAAACAAACTTTAGACATGATGACAGTAAAAAGAGTGACACAGTACCCTCTATCAGAATATACTGGCATCTTTGCATGTTCCAAAATAAGGAGTTTGATCAGGTGACAGATTCATGTGAGCAAAGACTACAGGCGGAAACACATAGGATATAGTGACAGGAGTCTAGACGTGGCACCGTTCCCAAACGGCCCATGGAACCCAAACAGCCGCTTTGGAACATGGGCTGAGACACGAGATGGAGGGCATCAAACCACACACACTCCTGTGCTGCAATCAAATGCTCCTTGACTGTAACACAGAGGCAGGAAACAGGCAACAACCCAGAGCCAAAATGAGACCTCATGGAGATTGAACAAGACACACACGCATGCATGCACGCACGCACATGCATACAGGCACACAGAAGACAAAAGCCACTGATATCTTTTTAATCAGGACTGTTGAAGTGGTGAGACATTTAAAATACACAACGCAAAGGCCTTCAGAGATCAGGCTTGGGGGGACATTTACAAAGAAAGCAAATCAGTTTTGTGTATCAGGGAAGTGTCATTTTTAACCTAATACGTGTTTACACACACACACACACACATACACACACACACGCATATAAAACCACTGGATATAGATCTCTGGTGAGTTGGGGAGAGATTTGCCTTTTTCCTACACACCTGCTTTGAATAGAATGATCAAAAGAACTCTAGTATAACAGGTGATCATCATCCAATTCTGAAAAAAGAAAAAACTCCAAGACATTGAGACTAGTCCCTCTGAGTCAAGTGTGTGTGGAATATCTGAAATATTTTGTGCATGGGTCCTTCAGGACCAGGTCTGAAATAGTGGAATGTAATGTAATGTAATTAAAAAAAACTTAAGATTCATCTGTATTTGGGCTTCTTAGGTTCTGAAAAGGTTCATACTTGCACGGTTGATTTTCCTCCGTCAACACACGGGGTTGTGGTTGAGTGACATTCAATTCAGCTTGAACAGAGACAAAGTTCACTACATGCAAACAGTATCAGCTTTCCAACAATGATGTGCTGTGAATGTGAAAACATACAGCATACTTGGTGTGTGTGTGTCTTTGTGTGTGTGTGTGTGTGTGTGGTAGGGGGCACTCACTGTCCCCTTGGGAGGAAGCGATCAATGATTGAGACCATAATGCACCTCTCTGTATTCGTCCTCACATTCACGCTCACTGGCTACTTTGGGGAGCTGTCACACACACACACACACACACACACACACACACACACACACACACACACACACACACACACACACACACACACACACACACACACACACACACACACACACACACACACTGTCACATGTTCGACAGCTCATCTCTCACACGTTCCCTTCCACTCCATCTTGTAGCTGTCTGGTCGATGGCCTCTCTCTGTCTCACTTCCACTGCTTAGTCTTTGGCAGACTGCTCTGCTCTGGCGCTGTCTCTCCCTATGTTAATATAGTAGCTAACCTCTCTCTCCATAGCAGTGCTACCAGACAGTCTCTAGGTTGATATACTGAGGAGAGTGTAGCACTCTGCTGCACAACTACTACCCAACTGACTCCAGAGAACTGAGCACTCTTCATCTATACTGCTGCTGCGAGGATCCTGGTGGGGCAAAGGTGGTTGTAAACACTGGAATTTGAAAAACCCCTCTTCTCTTCTCTCCTTTGCCACTTTAATTAAAATCACTCAAAGGATAAAACAACAACAACATTTGTTGCATCTTGTTTAATGGGATAGCCTGGACTAATTGAACATCATGAGAATTACAGCATAAAGTTATTATCACTAATTGGTCTGTGAAAATGATTACAGCAGTAATTTGGTTTATTTCATGTCCTAGAGAAAACAGCTTGAATTGAAAGAAGTATGAAGAATAAATCCGTGACTATATATGCTTCCAATTACATATTGCGGGAGTTAAAAGACTCCACAGATGACCCCTGGCATCTTAATAAAAGAACTCTCAGCAGGCTGACTTCATTCTTTTCAACTCTATTATTTGTTGAGAACTACATTTAAGATAAGTTGTAAAAGGCAGTGAACCCGATTGGCTAGTCAAAATTCTTGAGAATGGTTCAAAAGTAAATTTTGTTGTTGAGTCAAAAGAAACAGAGTGGGAGGAGGCAGAGGAACATGACCAGATGAGCCAGAAGCAACAAAGACATAAACAGAGACTGAACCAAGGCGTAAACTTCCTGCATTAAGATGCTATGTTCTGAGTGTGCATGGGTCTGTGTATGGCAGTCAAAAGACAGCCAAGTGACTCACCTCCTGCCAGAAAATGAAAGCATACAATTAACATCGCATCCCATCATCCTCAGCTGAGCGGGCAGGCTTGTAATTGGCTGGCTGACCAGCCTGCGTGGCTTCGGGTGGCAATTTATTCTGGGAGCCGTGCAGTTTACCCTGGGCGGCTAACGGCCCCTGTGCCATAACCTGGCTGAGGCAGCGGGGACATCATTAACACTTCACTGGGCCTGCAGGACACACACCCATCATCGACTATACACCACCCACAGCCACTACCACACCGGGCAAATTGGAGAAACAGGGAAAAATAATAATCACAATGTCAATGAAGCCACTTGTATTGAGTGTGCTCACTGATCAGGTGGCAAATTAGGATATGTCTGGCATCTCAAAAAAAAAAAAAAGAAAAACAACAACACGAAAATCTTTGTCCGTCTAAAGATTACTTTTGATTACCGATTTGTAATAATGCAGAGGTTATCCATCCCCGGAGCAGGTTTGACTTGGGAATTCAGCCACATGTTCGTTAATTTTTTGCCAGTCCCTGGCCTGTAGGCCCCTCTGTTTGTGTGGGTGTGTGATGGCATGTGACTGTCTCACCTCAAAACTCTTCTCTAAGTGGAATAATGACCTTGCCTTGTCACGAGGAAGACATGTGTTACACACTCCCATATTGGTCTCTGGGCAACACCGTTAGAGAGTCAGTCTGGACTCAGGTTTATGTGTCCATTTAAAGGTCTGCATCTGCTGTCTGGCCTTCCACCACTTCACTGACCGGCTGTCTTTGGGTGTGAAAGGAAGCAAGTCACTGGAAAGCTCCATTTCAAGGAGCACTTTAAGGATGTGAGGAACAGATGAACTGTCCAGGCAAAATTGTGGCTCTCTTAGTCCAAGTTAATGTAGACAAGAGTCAATATTTATTTTTAAATCCCAATTATGTGGTGTGTTTCCGAGCTAAATTAGCGTAGTGAACCCACTGATTTCCAGCTATGCAGCTGCCCAACACTTCCTTGAGTCTTCTTGACTGTGATATTCCCAATTCTCTCATTTTCTATCTCAGGACTGTGTGTTGCTGTCTGGTTACACACACACACACACACACACACACACACACACACACACACACACACAGGCTCACAGCCAAATGGCTGTTCATTAAAGACAGGGACCTGAGGGGAAGCAATCGTCTGAGAGACGGAAATTGCGTGTCACATTAGATTAGCGGTGTAAAGCCTCTGGATTGGCTCCGGGGAATAAGGAATTATTTCAATTACATTATTTCAAAAAGTCTTTAAGCAATACCAATACCGATAAAAACAAATTAAGAGTGATTTGGGCTGATTTGTGGCGCTCTGAGCTGTGCATTGTTACAATTTGCTCAAAATCAGACATGAATTATGTAGATATTACACTGTGTGTAATGTGTTGGACTTGAAAGCAGATTATCTGTGACAAATAATGCCATTGGTTTGCATTGTGTCTCATAAAAAGGGAATATTCCCATGTGTCAATCACAGGCGTTTGAGCCTGTACAAGCTCAGTGAGCCAGAGAGGAGGAGATAACTCATTCACCTGCCATTCAAAGCGCTGACACCAACACACACCCATAGAAAGTGACAGTTTGAGTGGGCAAACTCGTATATTTACCTAATACACTGAAATCCAGCCTTTTATGGTGAAAAGTTTTATTTTTAAAGCACGCATGAAAGCTCTGATAGCTCTGATAAGTACATGCCTGGAAGTACAGATGTTGCTATAAAGTGTTCCTCTAACTGTGGGAAGTCTGTTTTTATCATTCAAACGGATCTTTGATACATTATCACAGATATAATTGGACTGCTTTGTGTAAAAAAAAAGAAGTGTTATTTTTTCCTCAACTTTTTTCTCAACTTATAGTCGCTCAGATCTTTGTACTGTTCCAACCCTGGATAGTGTATTTTTTCTTTTGACTCTATTTCTCACCTTAAGGGAGGGTAAGAAATGGGACGTGTCCATCGGAGGCAGCGCGTCTCAGGGGGGGAGAGCGCGCTAGGGGTGGGGTGGGGTGGGGTGGTGGGGGTGCTACAGAGGGAGAGGGCAGGGTAAGAGGCAGAAAGGGGAGGGGGGGACTGTCACACGGTGAGCACAGACCGACAGAGACACGCCGACCTGCAGCCGGTCCACTCACTGGCGCCCTGGTCCTGCGCGCCACCGCAGCGGCTCGTCCGTCTCCGAACTCCGCTCATCTCCGCTCAACTCCTCTCTCAGCCGCAACATCTGGAGGAGGACCCGCGGTCCGCCGCTCGACCGTCTTCCTTTTACTTTATTTTATTCTAAATTCTTGGCTTTCCTGCGCTCCCAAGAGAAAGTACCGCGTGTTAGAAATTAACTATAAGTTGAGAGGCAGAGTGAAAGAGTTGGCGGCGAAATAAATCCCGCTTCGAGCACTTCATCACAGTAAGTACCTGCACGTTAACCCCAGTGATTACGGCTTCATTTGCCTTAATTGGTTTAATTGGTTATTTGATTGCCTCGTGTTTGTTCGGCGGGTGAAGCCTAACACTTTTTCTGAGTGAAGCCGGGTTTTTTTTAAAGGAAAAAAAGAAAAGGAAAATTGATTAGTATTACAAGTAGACAGCTGTGTCAAGACTTTGTGTAAAAGTTCCATTTCACAATCCTTTGGGTCCTCTTTCGATTTTATGTTAGTTAAAAGTAAAGAGATTCCCAAGGCATCACTTTATGTTTTAGTTTATGTAAAGTGTTTGTTTTTACTTTGTTTTGTGAGGGAGATAAAGTTTGTCATCTATGTCAAAACTTTATTTTAAATTCGGTAAATTGCGAGATATGCTTTAAATCTGTAACTTAAACGAAACAAAGTTTCAAAAAGTTTTGGTGTTTGTCTGACTCCGGATTTTTCTATTTTATTAAAATGGGAAAAGAGAAGGAACTAATGAAATGAGTCTCATTTGTAATAAAGGCTTTGACTGTTAAAATGTTTGCTTATTATTTTGACGATAGGGCAGTCAAATAAGCATTTCTATTTGTGTGTAAGTTTTAGGACACATTTTAAGACAAACGTATTGTTAAAGTCCTTAAAGTGCTTACTGAAACTCCGACTTGTTTTTAATGAACATTCATTTCAGTAAATAGAAAGGACGAATCGGCCTTTTTCCCTCCTAAATGCGGTTATATGATTTTCCCTAATCTAATCGCTTCGACTTCACTATTTAATGTCTCTTTTGCAGGCTCCGACAACGTGTGTGTTTTATTGGCAATTTATTCCGTGGTAATTATTTACAGGCACAGTAGGCCTCCAACGCTTTTCTGTTGAAATGAGTCCAAAACTGAATTGTAAAAAAGCCTCCAAATTGTGACTCGGTGTGTTTTAGAAAGATGAAGAAAAGCAGATTCGGGCATTTGAGGCTGTGAACCTTTTCACTGTACTAAAGGAAATATTCATTTTTTTATTGTAAAAGTTTTTTTTTTGTTTTTTTATCTTTCTGATGGCAATAAAATATAATTAGAATTTCTTATAAATAGACTTTTGGGGTCATGTCAGAATTTCTGCTGCACCTGACCACTCTCCCCTCTCTTCCTCTGTCCTCCTCTTCTCCAGACCTGCAGCAGGGAGGTGAATGGACCTCCACCGCCCCTTCAAGATGGACAGTCCCTCCTACTTGCCGGCTCCACTGGCCTCTCCTGCCCTGATGGTCCTGGCCTCCACTGCCGAGGCAGGTCGAGATGCGTCTGTCCCCTGTCAGGCGCCCAGGCCCTTTGGCGTCCCTGCCTCTGTGGAGAAGGACCTCCACCTCCCCTTCCCTTCAGCCTCTTACACCTTCACCTCTATGTATCAGCGCCAGGGCCCCATGTCAGGTACCTTTCCGGCCAGAGACTTCCCAGCGTCCCTGCTCCACCTGCACCCCCAATTCACCCCGCCAAACCTGGACTGTTCCACCCTGGGCATGCTCAATCACAGCGGGGTGGGCGCCTTCAGACCTTTCTCTTCCCCACAAGAAGACAGGGAATCAGGGGTTTACCAGTCAGCTTTCACCCCGGCTAAGAGGCTGAAAAGCTGCTTTCCGGATCTGGACGGGAAGGAGTTTGACTTTGGCTCCTTGGGAGCGTCTCTCAAAGCTGGGGAAGACTCGGGTAGGAAGCTCTTCTCCATGTCTGGCTTACTGTCTGACGGCGAGGCTTCATCCAGCCCAGAGGAGCGCAAAGACCACAGTGAGTACAAACTGGACTAACAGGAACCTGCACGAGCAGCTATAGTGTGTGTGTATGTACACGAGCAGCTATAGTGTGTGTGTGTATGTACATAAACCAAGATAAATTTAGCTGTTTGCATTAAAAGCTTTGACACACTCACTCATCTCACATGTTTAATGTATGCTTTAAAGCTGTGCTCAGTTCAAAAACCGCATGAAAAGCCTTTGCTCCTGCCGATGTATGTCCAGTAAGATTACAATACCCTGTGCAGCTGCTTCGACTAAAGGTGACAAATTGAAAGGATTTTTTTGAGTGTAAAGGCAGATCTGAAAATATTTTCCCTTTTACACTCTCGTCTTTATCCTCTAGTTGGGCAAGTGTTTACAGCGGCTGGCGGCGACTGACTTTGACTCAAATAAATTGAATAGTGTCACTTATTCAGCTTAGTGATCATTAGCCACACATGACCATTAGGCCTATTGGAAGTCAGACTTTTCCCGGTGGCTGAGGAACGCAAATACATTGAAGCGTATGGAGGGTTGACACAGTAGGAGTGAGAGTTGGAACGAATGACACCCTGTCAGAGATAACGAGGTGGCAGAGATAGAGAGGAAGGGATGGAGGAGGATACAGAGAGAGAGAGACAGAGAGAAAGACAGAGCGAGAGAGAGACGCAGCGATGCGCCTCAGCCAGAGCTTCCCAGCGACAACCCTCAGCTCAATATGGCCGCCCACACCAGCCGTCTGATTTGTTGACAAATGAGTGGGAGAGGTGTCAGTCAGTGCGCTGCGGAGGGAGAGACGCTCCTCATTACTCCTAGGGATAATTGCCCAACGACGCGGGGGCACAACACTCGCCTCAGAGGTAGAGGGGAGGGAGTGAGGGTGCCAGAGTCAGGGAGGCAATGCTAGGCATGATGGGAAATCAAACCCCCTCAGTGGCGGTCGCCAAGGGGAGCGCCTGACAGATGAAAGGGACCAGAGAAAGACAGAGAGAGAGGAAAGAGAGCACCCAAAGGCTCGGCAGATCAGAGGGGGACACCATCGAAATAATGACAATGAGAAGGGGGGGCAGACGTGGCTGTGGGTGCAGGCAGGAGGGGGAGACGCCGATACACACGCTCACACATATCACCTAAAGGAAACTTTCATCCCACACATAAAGGGTGAGAGCAGGGACGAGTTGTCTTAAGAAAAGTTTGGATTGTGTGTGCTGTGTGTGCCTCTATGCATATGTGTGTGTCTTTGTTGAAACTTGCTGATTTTGTCGCCGGTTGGTGGCTGAGTGACAGGGCCAGGGAGGCGGAGTGGCAGGAAGGAATCTCAATATGGAATTTTAATAAGGACAGGAAAAGAAGAGATGCCAGCCAGCATGCTGGTGTGAGAGGTGTGTCTGTCTGACAATGTTTGCTCTGTGCACTCGTGCGTGTATACTCACCTCCTGATTTTGGGAATCTCATTTGGGGAATGTTGACAAGGACAAAAGATGGGTTGGATAAGAACACGGGGAGCATCTCTACTCCCCCCCTCCAAAAAAAAAAAAAAAAAAAAAAAAACTGGGAAAATGGATTCCTGCACATTGGAAGCTGCTTTTCTGGCTTTATCCAATTAGATTAGAGCTCAGGCAAACTAAGAGCTTTAATGCAATTGAGCTCCCAACACTTTCCTAAGTCTGACATACACTTGTTCCTCTTGACTGGGTAACAGACAGTCACTTCAGGACCAAAAGTCTTAAGTGTTAAGCTTCAAATCTTCTTTCAGTGTGAGAGTCTCTGCTGCTTGCATACTGCAACAACCGCAGCAAGTCAAATTTTCACATAACTGCAAACTTGATCACAAAAATGAGCTGTATTTCTTTCTAAAGTTTTATTTATTAGTGATATTATCGACCCGGTGGCGTTCACATTTTTCCCTTCACTATTATGTCTGACTTCCATGTGTTAGGAATATTCAATATTTTGCCCTTAAGTAAAGCGTCATCCTTCTGAAGTGGATTTGTTTGTTTGACTCTGCACGATGCGCGGCACTAAGGTCCTAAATACTGCAGATAGATCACCTTATTAAACTTTAACTTAATATAAGCTTTTCTAGGAATAAATGAAATATTTTTCATATTTTCTTTCTTTCTTTTTTCTTTTTTTTTTTTTAGAACATTAAACTACTACATTTTCCTTTAAAATTGCAGCGTTTTTCCTGTCAAGTTTTGGCAGTCTTCTCATGGATTTATAGGAATTTCTGGCAAAGTCTGCAGTGTTGTGAACAGGTGACCATGTGCTGCAGTTCTTTTCATGCCACCCTGTCAGTTCCCACAACAAGCAGGTACTGGGCATCTCGTCTCGTTTGCCTTGTGTGTCATCGCCGGTGGTTGTCTCCTACTGTCCGATAACTGTGTTTCTTCTGTGGATTCCCCCTCACTGACTTGCCTCTGTTTTATCAGGGAAGGTCTGAGATGCACAATGTGCTCTGACAGCTGTTCAAACAGCCACGCTCTCTTTCAAAGGGCAGATGTCTTCACTGGAGCGAGTCATGCTTGTTTTCCTCAGGGAGATGCTTTCCGCCGCAGGCTTGAGCTGGAACTAAAATGGTCCTTTACCAGAAACATGAGTTCGGAAACCAGAGCAGTAGAGTGGCCAGACCTGTGTGTGTGTGTGTGTGTGTGTGTGTGTGTGTGTGTGTGTGTGTGTGTGTGTGTGTGTGTGTGTGTGTGCGTGCGTGCATGCACCACATTTCACAGTGGTGGCAAAGCGAAGTGTGAGCTGTGATAACCGGAGCCAGATGTTTGAGAGCCTCTGTGCTGCGATGCAACTCTGTAGCGTCCAGTTCATAGATGACCCTCTCTGAACAATGAAAACTAAGAAATTGCAACACTTTATATGAAAACTTAGTCCTCTGTTGTCCAGCTGTCAGTGACACACAGTAAAAAAAAAAGCTCTTGGTTTCCAAGTACAAATCATACTTCTGGAATTTCTTTTTCTTCTTTTCTTTCCTATAAATAAAAAAAGACTTTACTGCCGTGTTTGTGATTATCAAGCACTGCTTTCAAACAAACTGCAAATGCTTGGAGGAAAACTTTTGTAAAATGTTGTAAGATGTTAAACACGTCACGCAGTATGCATGCTGCTGAAACTGTAGTCCGAATGCTAAGGCGCGTCAAAATGAAGGGAAATTATTTCATATTATTAAAGACTGATACCAACCTCGTCAGTACCTCTTATACCACACTGCCTCCTCAGAAAAAGGTTAAAATAACTGAACCCTAAAAAAAAGTATTGGTATTATATTTTCTATGTCAAACATAATAAGAGATCAAGAGTCAAGTCTACAAATTAGTTTTCTGCCTATTTTTGTTTTTCCAAGAGATTTTATTGAAAATTTATTTGTGACAGAATTTAGTTAAAAAATGTCAGCATATTACTTTTCTAAGATCAGGAGTCAGTAGCACTGCCTTCAGTTAGGTGGAGCCTGACAGTTTAAATCAGACGTTGTTTTAGGATATATCTGATGTGGCTCATGATATTTTAATTAAAGAAAAGTTCTCTGAAACAACAAAATCCGTCACTCCTCTGAATAAGTCACGGATCATAAGAAAAAAAGGCTCCTAGACACTGATGTATTTTCACAACTTTAAACTAATGCCATCTTAAGTTAATAGAACTTAAATATTCAAGCGTAACACTGAGGATTCCCCACCAGAAGCATGAGTGTCCTCCATGGTCGATTATCTATGGGATATTAGCACCTCAGAGCAGCTTGAAAAGGATCGATCTAACACAGATTCATCTTGTGGATTATCCCTGTGCTGAGGTTTTTTTTTTAGATGAAGCTTACATGGGTCTGTTGTGTGTATAAGACTGAGTGTTGATTAGAATGGTTTTATTCTATTATAAAATGATAAAGATATATGTCACGAAATAACTTTTACTCAGCAGACATATGAAACATGGTGGACAGACATTCGTCCATACTCTGACAGATGATGTGAATAGCCAATGATGATGAGAGTTGCTCCACGCTGAGCCATTCCTGTGGCTGGAAAACAGCCATGACTGGTTAGCATACAGCACAACAGGAGCTCGCTGAAACACGTTTGTACTGATGCAGCCATGTACCTCAGCAGTCCGGTGACCACCTGTCCCGGGACACAAGTACCCCAATCTCCCCTCAGCCATCCTGGAAAGCAGAGACCACGCCCCACCCAGCGGTGCCCAATAAGCACGAAAAAAATCACCCAAAATCCGGTCAGCCAGCCCGCTGGCAACTAAGCTCACAGCCCTGAATGATGCACCCTCACACCAACGCCACCAGGCGGGATGCACTCCCTACCCTAGGGACAGCGGAAAAGAGACCAAAATGCTTCGAGTCTCAAACAGAACAGGACAAGTGGCCGCCCAGCAATAGGACGCTGCTGGCAAAAACAACAAAAAAAAAAACAAAAACAAACAAAATGAGTGTCCCTTCAGAACAAATGTATAGGGTTATATGTCATGTTCAGCTTGAACAGAAAATTAATATTTACATAAAAATCAACCTTCTGATATCTTTATGTCTTACTCAAAAGTAACAGGGAATATTCAGAATGGGCAAAAATAGTGAATTGTTTTATATTGTGATACATGTTATCGACTGAGATGAAAAAGAAATTACCCTGACAGGACTTTTTCCCATATCGCCCAGCCATATTTGATAGATTCAAATTTTTTGACAGTTTTAGAATGACTGATAGTCTTAAAATGTGTTTGAGTCTTAGAATATGTATTGAATATTTTTGTGGGGTTAAAATCACAGCTGTGTTTGGAAAAAGATGCTTTCTGTAGCTTCAACACCAGGACAGGTTCATCATCATTTCACTCATTTTGGGATTTTGTTATTAAATCAGAGCAATTAAAAAAAAAAAACTATCAGAGATTTGCAGCCGCCTGCAATGCATGTTCTTTTTATCTAAATTTTTCTTTGTGTAATTTGTGTCGTTTATTCGTATCTCCTGCTACGTTGCATGCGCTTGGTGTGTGTGTGCTGATTTGTTTAAGGGAGAGCTCGTGTGCTGTTTTGTGTGTAGCCGCCGTTGACGGCTGTGCGTATTGAGTGGAGCTTCCTGTTGAAAGACACAGTGTTTACATCCCCCTAGCAGACCGCAGGAGATCAATAGCCACCACTCAATGCTCATGCATACACATATAGTATCTGCTGCCTGCTAATATTCCCAGTGTGTATACCGCTTATCAGGAGGGCTGCCATGTGCTCTCCGTGCATCAACACTCACCTCATGCTTTGCTTAGTTTCCCCATACACCATTTTTGCAGTGATTTTGTATTTAAGTTACTTTAAGAAAAGGGAAGTCAGTTGGAGGACCAGGGGTGCACTGGCAGTTACGGTAGTTAGTTATGGTAGTTGGTTTTGGTAGTTGATATCATTCATTTCAGTCCATTCAGTCTTGTCTGCAAATGTTTTCTCTGGAGAAGCATCATGGGTATGTATATAGATATAAGTATTTTTATTTAATGTTTAACTGAATTTGTTAATCATCATTTGTGGGACAGTGTTAGGTCTTGTGAAGATTGTTTTGAGTCACAAGGAAGAAGAAAGCGATTCAATTGCTTGTAAGTTCATTGAAGTTAGTCAAATTACTTCCACAGATAAAACATGGTTTTACAACTGATTGCATTTTAAACAATGATTTAATGTATTATTTTTTAGGTAAATTATGATGTAAGAAACGTTTAATAGTAAAAAGACATGGTTTAATTCATA